>NW_027423449.1:0-76385 GCF_048934315.1 Petromyzon marinus
TGGCCCGGGAGCACCCCGGACCGCCCGGGACCGCCCAAGAATGCCAGGGACCGGCACGGGACCGCCCGGGACCATCCGGGACCGCCCGGGACCGCTCGGGACCGCCCGGGACCGCCCGGGACAGCCCGGTACTGCCCGGGACCGGCCGGGACAGCCCGGGACCGGCTGGGACCGCCCCGGACCGGCCGGGTCCGCCCCGGACCTCCCGGGACCCCCGAGACCGCCCCGGACCGCCCCGGACCGCCCGGGACTGCTCCGGACCGCCTGGGACCACCCGGACCGCCCCGGACCGCCCCGGACCGCCCGGGATTGCCCGGGACCGCCCCGGACCGCCCCGGACCGCCCCCGACCGCCCGGGACCGCCCCGGACCGCTCCAGACCGCCCGGGACCGCCCTGGACCGCCAGGGACCGCCCGGGACCGCCAGGGACCGCCCGGGACCGCCCGGGACCGCTTGGGACCGCCCGGGACCGCCCGGGACCGGCCGGGACCGCCCCGGGACCGGCCCGGGACCGCCCGAGACCGCCCGGGACCGCCCCGGACCGCCCCGGACCGCCCCGGACCGCCCCGGACCGCCCAGGACCGCCCCGGACCGCTCGGGACCGCCTGGGACCGCTCGGGACCGCCCGGGACCGCCCGGGACCGCCCGGGACCGCCCGGGACCGCCCCGGACCGCCTGGGACCGCTCCGGACCACCCGGGACCGCCCGGGACTGCCCTGGACTGCCCCGGACCGCCCCGGACCGCCCCGGACCGCCCCGGACCGCCCCGGACCGCCCGGGACAGCCCGGGACCACCCCGGGACCGCCCGGGACCGCCCGGGGACCGCCCCGGACCTCCCGGACCGCCCGGGACCACCCCGGACCGCCCGGGACCGCCCGGGACCACCCAGGACCGCCCGGGACCACCCGGGACCGCCCGGTACCCGCCCGGGACCGCCCCGGACCGCCCGGGACCGCCCAGGACCGCCCCGGACCGCCCCGGACCGCCCGGGACCGCCCGGGACCGCCCGGGACCGCCCGGGACCGCCCGGGACCGCCCCGGACCGCCCGGGACTGCCGCGGACCGCCCCGGACCGCCCCGGACCGCCCCGGACCGCCCGGGACCGCCCCGGACCGCCCCGAACTGCCCCGGACCGCCCCAGACCGCCCGGGACAGCCCGGGACCGCCCGGGACCGCCCGGGACCGCCCGAGACCGCCCCGGACCTCTCGGGACCGCTGAGGACCGCCCCAGACCGCCCGGGACCGCCCGGGACCACCCGGGACTGCCCGGGACCGCCCCGGACCGCCCGGGACCGCCCGGGACCGCCCGGGACCGGCGGGGACCGCCCCAGACCGGCCGGGACCGCCCCGGACCTCCCGGGACCGCCCGGGACCGCCCCGGACCCGCCCCAGGACCGCCCGGACCGCCCAGGACCGCCCCGGACCGCCCGGGACCGCCCGGGACCGCCCGGGACCGCCCGGGACTGCCCGGGACCGCCCGGGACCCCCTGGGACCGCTCGGGACCGCCCGGGACCGCCCCGGACCGCCTGGGACCGCCCCGGACCACCCGGGACCGCCCGGGACTGCCCTGGACTGCCCGGACCGCCCCGGACCGCCCCGGACCGCCCCGGACCGCCCCGGACCGCCCGGGACAGCCCGGGACCACCCGGGACCGCCCGGGACCGCCCGGGACCGCCCGGACCTCCCCGGACCGCCCGGGACCGCCCCGGACTGCCCCGGACCGCCCGGGACCGCCCGGGACCGCCCTGGACCGCCCGGGACCGCCCGGGACCGCCCCGGACGGCCCAGGACCGCCCGGGACCGCCCCGGACCGCCCCGGACCGCCTGGGACCGCCCCGGACCACCCGGGACCGCCCGGGACTGCCCTGGACTGCCCCGGACCGCCCCGGACCGCCCCGGACTGCCCCGGACCGCCCCGGACCGCCCGGGACAGCCCGGGACCACCCGGGACCGCCCGGGACCGCCCGGGACCGCCCGGACCTCCCCGGACCGCTTGGGACCGCCCCGGACTGCCCCGGACCGCCCGGGACCGCCCGGGACCGCCCTGGACTGCCCGGGACCGCCAGGGACCGCCCCGGACGGCCCGGGACCGCCCGGGACCGCCCCGGACCGCCCCGGACCGCCCGGGACCGCCCGGGACCGCCCCGGACCGCCCCGGACCGCCCGGGACCGCCCGGGACCGCCCGGGACCGCCCGGGACCGCCCGGGACCGCCCGGGACTGCCCGGGAGCGCCCCGGACCGCCCGGGACCGCCCAAGAATGCCAGGGACCGCACGGGACCGCCCGGGACCATCCGGGACCGCCCGGGACCGCTCGGGACCGCCCGGGACCGCCCGGGACAGCCCGGTACCGCCCGGGACCAGCCGGGACAGCCCGGGACCGGCCGGGACCGCCCCGGACCGGCCGGGTCCGCCCCGGACCTCCCGGGACCGCCCGAGACCGCCCCGGACCGCCCCGGACCGCCCGGGACTGCTCCGGACCGCCTGGGACCACCCGGGACCGCCCCGGACCGCCCCGGACCGCCGGGGATTGCCCGGGACCGCCCCGGACCGCCCCGGACCGCCCCCGACCGCCCGGGACCGCCCCGGACCGCCCCAGACCGCCCGGGACCGCCCTGGACCGCCAGGGACCGCCCGGGACCGCCAGGGACCGCCCGGGACCGCCGGGACCGCCCGGGACCGCCCGGGACCGCCGGGACCGGCCGGGACCGCCCCGGACCGCCCGGGACCGCCCGGGACCGCCCGGGACCGCCCCGGACCGCCCCGGACCGCCCTGGACCGCCCAGGACCGCCCCGGACCGCTCGGGACCGCCCGGGACCGCCCGGGACCGCCCGGGACCGCCCGGGACCGCCCTGGACCGCCTGAGACCGCTCCGGACCACCCGGGACCGCCCGGGACTGCCCTGGACTGCCCCGGACCGCCCGGACCGCCCCGGACCGCCCCGGACCGCCCCGGACCGCCCCGGACCGCCCGGGACAGCACGGGACCACCCGGGACCGCCCGGGACCGCCCGGGACTGCCCGGACCTCCCGGGACCGCCCGGGACCGCCCCGGACTGCCCCGGACCGCCCGGGACCGCCCGGGACCGCCCTGGACCGCCCGAGACCGCCCGGGACCGCCCCGGACGGCCCGGGACCGCCCGGGACCGCCCCGGACCGCCCTGGACCGCCCGGGACCGCCCGGGACCGCCCGGGACGGCCCGGGACCGCCCAGGAGCGCCCCGGACCGCCCGGGACCGCCCCAGAATGCCAGGGACCGCACGGGACCGCCCGGGACCATCCGGGACCGCCCGGGACCGCCCGGGAGCGCCCCGGACCGCCCGGGACCGCCCCAGAATGCCAGGGACCGCACGGGACCGCCCGGGACCGCCCGGGACAGCCCGGTACCGCCCGGAACCGCCCCGGACCGGCCGGGACCGCCCCGGACCTCCCGGGACCGCCCGGGACCGCCCGGGACCGCCCGAGACCGCCTGGACCGCCCGGGACCGCCCCGGACCGCCCCGGACGGCCCGGGACCGCCTGGACCGCCCGGGACCACCCGGGACCGCCCGAGACCGCCCGGGAAGGCCCGGGACCGCCCGGGACCGCCCGGGACCGCCCGGGACCGCCCGGGACCGCCCGGGACCGCCCCGGACTGCCCCGGACCGCCCGGGACCGCCCGGGACTGCCCGGGACCGCCCCGGACTGCCCGGGACCGCTCCGGACCGCCCGGGACCGCCCGGGACCGCCGCGGACCGCCCCGGACCGCCCGGGACCGCCCCGGACCGCCCTGGACCGCCCCGGACCGCCCCGGACCGCCCCGGACCGCCCTGGACCGCCCCGGACCGCCCGGACCGCCCCGGGACAGCCCGGCACCGCCCGGGACCACCCGGGACCGCCCGGGACCGCCCCTGACCTCCCGGGACCGCCCCGGACCGCCCCGGACCGCCCGGGACCGCCCCGGACTGCCCCGGACCGCCCGGGACCGCCCAGGACCGCCCTGGACCACCCGGGACCGCCCGGGACCGCCCCGGACGGCCCGGGACCGCCCGGGACCGCCCCGGACCGCCCCGGACCGCCTGGGACCGCCCCGGACCACCCGGGACCGCCCGGGACTGCCCTGGACTGCCCCGGACCGCCCCGGACCGCCCCGGACTGCCCCGGAGCGCCCCGGACCGCCCGGGACAGCCCGGGACCACCCGGGACCGCCCGGGACCGCCCGGGAGCGCCCGGACCTCCCCGGACCACTTGGGACCGCCCCGGACTGCCCCGGACCGCCCGGGACCGCCCGGGACTGCCCTGGACTGCCCGGGACCGCCCGGGACCGCCCCGGACGGCCCGGGACCGCCCGGGACCGCCCCGGACCGCCCCGGACCGCCCGGGACCGCCCGGGACCGCCCGGGACCGCCCGGGAACGCCCGGGACCGCCCGGGACTGCCCGGGAGCACCCCGGACCGCCCGGGACCGCCCAAGAATGCCAGGGACCGCACGGGACCGCCCGGGACCATCCGGGACCGCCCGGACCGCTCGGGACCGCCCGGGACCGCCCGGGACAGCCCGGTACCGCCCGGGACCGGCCGGGACAGCCCGGGACCGGCCGGGACCGCCCCGGACCGGCCGGGTCCGCCCCGGACCTCCCGGGACCGCCCGAGACCGCCCCGGACCGCCCCGACCGCCCGGGACTGCTCCGGACCGCCTGGGACCACCCGGGACCGCCCCGGACCGCCCCGGACCGCCTGGGATTGCCCGGGACCGCCCCGGACCGCCCCGGACCGCCCCCGACCGCCCGGGACCGCCCCGGACCGCCCAGACCGCCCGGGACCGCCCTGGACCGCCAGGGACAGCCCGGGACCGCCCGGGACCGCCCGGGACCGCCCGGGACCGCCCGGGACCGGCGGGGACCGCCCCGGACCGCCCGGGACCGCCCGGGACCGCCCGGGACCGCCCCGGACCGCCACGGACCGCCCCGGACCGCCCAGGACCGCCCCGGACCGCCCGGCACCGCCTGGGACCGCTCGGGACCGCCCGGGACCGCCGGGACCGCCCGGGACCGCCCGGACCGCCCCGGACCGCCTGGGACCGCTCCGGACCACCCGGGACCGCCCGGGACTGCCCTGGACTGCCCCGGACCGCCCCGGACCGCCCCGGACCGCCCCGGACCGCCCCGGACCGCCCGGGACAGCCCGGGACCACCCGGGACCGCCCGGGACCGCCCGGGACTGCCCGGACCTCCCGGGACCGCCCGGGACCGCCCCGGACTGCCCCGGACCGCCCGGGACCGCCCAGGACCGCCCTGGACCGCCCTGGACCGCCCGGGACCGCCCCGGACGGCCCGGGACCGCCCGGGACCGCCCCGGACCGCCCCGGACCGCCCGGGACCGCCCGGGACCGCCCGGGACCGCCCGGGACCGCCCGGGAGCGCCCCGGACCGCCCGGGACCGCCCCAGAATGCCAGGACCGCACAGGACCGCCCGGAACCATCCGGGACCGCCCGGGACCGCCCGGGACCGCCCCGGACAGCCACGGACCGCCCCGGACCGCCCAGGACCGCCCCGGACCGCCCGGGACCGCCTGGGACCGCTCGGGACCGCCCGGGACCGCCGGGACCGCCCGGGACCGCCCGGGACCGCCCCGGACCGCCTGGGACCGCTCCGGACCACCCGGGACCGCCCGGGACTGCCCTGGACTGCCCCGGACCGCCCCGGACCGCCCCGGACCGCCCCGGACCGCCCCGGACCGCCCGGGACAGCCCGGGACCACCCGGGACCGCCCGGGACCGCCCGGGACTGCCCGGACCTCCCCGGGACCGCCCGGGACCGCCCCGGACTGCCCCGGACCGCCCGGGACCGCCCAGGACCGCCCTGGACCGCCCTGGACCGCCCGGGACCGCCCCGGACGGCCCGGGACCGCCCGGGACCGCCCCGGACCGCCCCGGACCGCCCGGGACCGCCCGGGACCGCCCGGGACCGCCCGGGACCGCCCGGGAGCGCCCCGGACCGCCCGGGACTGCCCCAGAATGCCAGGGACCGCACAGGACCGCCCGGGACCATCCGGGACCGCCCGGGACCGCACGGGACCGCCCGGGACCATCCGGGACCGCCCGGGACCGCTCGGGACCGCCCGGGACCGCCCGGGACAGCCCGGTACCGCCCGGGACCAGCCGGGACAGCCCGGGACCGGCCGGGACCGCCCCGGACCGGCCGGGTCCGCCCCGGACCTCCCGGGACCGCCCGAGACCGCCCCGGACCGCCCCGGACCGCCCGGGACTGCTCCGGACCGCCTGGGACCACCCGGGACCGCCCCGGACCGCCCCGGACCGCCGGGGATTGCCCGGGACCGCCCCGGACCGCCCCGGACCGCCCCCGACCGCCCGGGACCGCCCCGGACCGCCCCAGACCGCCCGGGACCGCCCTGGACCGCCAGGGACCGCCCGGGACCGCCAGGGACCGCCCGGGACCGCCCGGGACCGCCCCGGACAGCCACGGACCGCCCCGGACCGCCCAGGACCGCCCCGGACCGCCCGGGACCGCCTGGGACCGCTCGGACCGCCCGGGACCGCCGGGACCGCCCGGGGACCGCCCGGGACCGCCCGGGACCGCCCCGGACCGCCTGGGACCGCTCCGGACCACCCGGGACCGCCCGGACTGCCCTGGACTGCCCCGGACCGCCCCGGACCGCCCCGGACCGCCCCGGACCGCCCCGGACCGCCCGGGACAGCCCGGGACCACCCGGGACCGCCCGGGACCGCCCGGGACTGCCCGGACCTCCCGGGACCGCCCGGGACCGCCCCGGACTGCCCCGGACCGCCCGGGACCGCCCAGGACCGCCCTGGACCGCCCTGGACCGCCCGGGACCGCCCCGGACGGCCCGGGACCGCCCGGGACCGCCCCGGACCGCCCCGGACCGCCCGGGACCGCCCGGGACCGCCCGGGACCGCCCGGGACCGCCCGGGAGCGCCCCGGACCGCCCGGGACTGCCCCAGAATGCCAGGGACCGCACAGGACCGCCCGGGACCATCCGGGACCGCCCGGGACCGCACGGGACCGCCCGGGACCATCCGGGACCGCCCGGGACCGCTCGGGACCGCCCGGGACCGCCCGGGACAGCCCGGTATCGCCCGGGACCAGCCGGGACAGCCCGGGACCGGCCGGGACCGCCCCGGACCGGCCGGGTCCGCCCCGGACCTCCCGGGACCCGCCCGAGACCGCCCCGGACCGCCCCGGACCGCCCGGGACTGCTCCGGACCGCCTGGGACCACCCGGGACCGCCCCGGACCGCCCCGGACCGCCGGGGATTGCCCGGGACCGCCCCGGACCGCCCCGGACCGCCCCCGACCGCCCGGGACCGCCCCGGACCGCCCCAGACCGCCCGGGACCGCCCTGGACCGCCAGGGACCGCCCGGGACCGCCAGGGACCGCCCGGGACCGCCCGGGACCGCCCGGGGACCGCCCGGGACCGCCCGGGACCGGCCGGGACCGCCCCGGACCGCCCGGGACCGCCCGGGACCGCCCGGGACCGCCCCGGACCGCCCCGGACCGCCCCGGACCGCCCTGGACCGCCCAGGACCGCCCCGGACCGCTCGAGACCGCCCGGGACCGCCCGGGACCGCCCGGGACCGCCCGGGACCGCCCTGGACCGCCTGAGACCGCTCCGGACCACCCGGGACCGCCCGGGACTGCCCTGGACTGCCCCGGACCGCCCCGGACCGCCCCGGACCGCCCCGGACCGCCCCGGACCGCCCCGGACCGCCCGGGACAGCCCGGGACCACCCGGGACCGCCCGGGACCGCCCGGGACTGCCCGGACCTCCCGGGACCGCCCGGGACCGCCCCGGACTGCCCCGGACCGCCCGGGACCGCCCGGGACCGCCCTGGACCGCCCGAGACCGCCCGGGACCGCCCCGGACGGCCCGGGACCGCCCGGGACCGCCCCGGACCGCCCTGGACCGCCCGGGACCGCCCGGGACCGCCCGGGACGGCCCGGGACCGCCCGGAGCGCCCCGGACCGCCCGGGACCGCCCCAGAATGCCAGGGACCGCACGGGACCGCCCGGGACCATCCGGGACCGCCCGGGACCGCCCGGGAGCGCCCCGGACCGCCCGGGACCGCCCCAGAATGCCAGGGACCGCACGGGACCGCCCGGGACCGCCCGGGACAGCCCGGTACCGCCCGGAACCGCCCCGGACCGGCCGGGACCGCCCCGGACCTCCCGGGACCGCCCGGGACCGCCCGGGACCGCCCGAGACCGCCTGGACCGCCCGGGACCGCCCCGGACCGCCCCGGACGGCCCGGGACCGCCCTGGACCGCCCGGGACCACCCGGGACCGCCCGAGACCGCCCGGGACGGCCCGGGACCGCCCGGGACCGCCCGGGACCGCCCGGGACCGCCCGGGACCGCCCGGGACCGCCCCGGACTGCCCCGGACCGCCCGGGACCGCCCGGGACTGCCCGGGACCGCCCCGGACTGCCCGGGACCGCTCCGGACCGCCCGGGACCGCCCGGGACCGCCGCGGACCGCCCCGGACCGCCCGGGACCGCCCCGGACCGCCCTGGACCGCCCCGGACCGCCCCGGACCGCCCGGACCGCCCTGGACCGCCCCCGGACCGCCCCGGACCGCCCCGGGACAGCCCGGCACCGCCCGGGACCACCCGGGACCGCCCGGGACCGCCCCTGACCTCCCGGGACCGCCCCGGACCGCCCCGGACCGCCCGGGACCGCCCCGGACTGCCCCGGACCGCCCGGGACCGCCCAGGACCGCCCTGGACCACCCGGGACCGCCCGGGACCGCCCCGGACGGCCCGGGACGCCCGGGACCGCCCCGGACCGCCCCGGACCGCCTGGGACCGCCCCCGGACCACCCGGGACCGCCCGGGACTGCCCTGGACTGCCCCGGACCGCCCCGGACCGCCCCGGACTGCCCCGGAGCGCCCCGGACCGCCCGGGACAGCCCGGGACCACCCGGGACCGCCCGGGACCGCCCGGGAGCGCCCGGACCTCCCCGGACCACTTGGGACCGCCCCGGACTGCCCCGGACCGCCCGGGACCGCCCGGGACTGCCCTGGACCGCCCGAGACCGCCCGGGACCGCCCCGGACGGCCCGGGACCGCCCGGGACCGCCCCGGACCGCCCTGGACCGCCCGGGACCGCCCGGGACCGCCCGGGACGGCCCGGGACCGCCCAGGAGCGCCCCGGACCGCCCGGGACCGCCCCAGAATGCCAGGGACCGCACGGGACCGCCCGGGACCATCCGGGACCGCCCGGGACCGCCCGGGAGCGCCCCGGACCGCCCGGGACCGCCCCAGAATGCCAGGGACCGCACGGGACCGCCCGGGACCGCCCGGGACAGCCCGGTACCGCCCGGAACCGCCCCGGACCGGCCGGGACCGCCCCGGACCTCCCGGGACCGCCCGGGACCGCCCGGGACCGCCCGAGACCGCCTGGACCGCCCGGGACCGCCCCGGACCGCCCCGGACGGCCCGGGACCGCCCTGGACCGCCCGGGACCACCCGGGACCGCCCGAGACCGCCCGGGAAGGCCCGGGACCGCCCGGGACCGCCCGGGACCGCCCGGGACCGCCCGGGACCGCCCGGGACCGCCCCGGACTGCCCCGGACCGCCCGGGACCGCCCGGGACTGCCCGGGACCGCCCCGGACTGCCCGGGACCGCTCCGGACCGCCCGGGACCGCCCGGGACCGCCGCGGACCGCCCCGGACCGCCCGGGACCGCCCCGGACCGCCCTGGACCGCCCCGGACCGCCCCGGACCGCCCCGGACCGCCCTGGACCGCCCCGGACCGCCCCGGACCGCCCCGGGACAGCCCGGCACCGCCCGGGACCACCCGGGACCGCCCGGGACCGCCCCTGACCTCCCGGGACCGCCCCGGACCGCCCCGGACCGCCCGGGACCGCCCCGGACTGCCCCGGACCGCCCGGGACCGCCCAGGACCGCCCTGGACCACCCGGGACCGCCCGGGACCGCCCCGGACGGCCCGGGACCGCCCGGGACCGCCCCGGACCGCCCCGGACCGCCTGGGACCGCCCCGGACCACCCGGGACCGCCCGGGACTGCCCTGGACTGCCCCGGACCGCCCCGGACCGCCCCGGACTGCCCCGGAGCGCCCCGGACCGCCCGGGACAGCCCGGGACCACCCGGGACCGCCCGGGACCGCCCGGGAGCGCCCGGACCTCCCCGGACCACTTGGGACGCCCCGGACTGCCCCGGACCGCCCGGGACCGCCCGGGACTGCCCTGGACTGCCCGGGACCGCCCGGGACCGCCCCGGACGGCCCGGGACCGCCCGGGACCGCCCCGGACCGCCCCGGACCGCCCGGGACCGCCCGGGACCGCCCGGGACCGCCCGGGAACGCCCGGGACCGCCCGGGACTGCCCGGGAGCGCCCCGGACCGCCCGGGACCGCCCAAGAATGCCAGGGACCGCACGGGACCGCCCGGGACCATCCGGGACCGCCCGGGACCGCTCGGGACCGCCCGGGACCGCCCGGGACAGCCCGGTACCGCCCGGGACCGGCCGGGACAGCCCGGGACCGGCCGGGACCGCCCCGGACCGGCCGGGTCCGCCCCGGACCTCCCGGGACCGCCCGAGACCGCCCCGGACCGCCCCGGACCGCCCGGGACTGCTCCGGACCGCCTGGGACCACCCGGGACCGCCCCGGACCGCCCCGGACCGCCTGGGATTGCCCGGGACCGCCCCGGACCGCCCCGGACCGCCCCCGACCGCCCGGGACCGCCCCGGACCGCCCCAGACCGCCCGGGACCGCCCTGGACCGCCAGGGACAGCCCGGGACCGCCCGGGACCGCCCGGGACCGCCCGGGACCGCCCGGGACCGGCGGGGACCGCCCCGGACCGCCCGGACCGCCCGGGACCGCCCGGGACCGCCCCGGACCGCCACGGACCGCCCCGGACCGCCCAGGACCGCCCCGGACCGCCCGGCACCGCCTGGGACCGCTCGGGACCGCCCGGGACCGCCGGGACCGCCCGGGACCGCCCGGGACCGCCCGGACCGCCTGGGACCGCTCCGGACCACCCGGGGACCGCCCGGGACTGCCCTGGACTGCCCCGGACCGCCCCGGACCGCCCCGGACCGCCCCGGACCGCCCCGGACCGCCCGGGACAGCCCGGGACCACCCGGGACCGCCCGGGACCGCCCGGGACTGCCCGGACCTCCCGGGACCGCCCGGGACCGCCCCGGACTGCCCCGGACCGCCCGGGACCGCCCAGGACCGCCCTGGACCGCCCTGGACCGCCCGGGACCGCCCCGGACGGCCCGGGACCGCCCGGGACCGCCCCGGACCGCCCCGGACCGCCCGGGACCGCCCGGGACCGCCCGGGACCGCCCGGGACCGCCCGGGAGCGCCCCGGACCGCCCGGGACCGCCCCAGAATGCCAGGGACCGCACAGGACCGCCCGGAACCATCCGGGACCGCCCGGGACCGCCCGGGACCGCCCCGGACAGCCACGGACCGCCCCGGACCGCCCAGGACCGCCCCGGACCGCCCGGGACCGCCTGGGACCGCTCGGGACCGCCCGGGACCGCCGGGACCGCCCGGGACCGCCCGGGACCGCCCCGGACCGCCTGGGACCGCTCCGGACCACCCGGGACCGCCCGGGACTGCCCTGGACTGCCCCGGACCGCCCCGGACCGCCCCGGACCGCCCCGGACCGCCCCGGACCGCCCGGGACAGCCCGGGACCACCCGGGACCGCCCGGGACCGCCCGGGACTGCCGGACCTCCCGGGACCGCCCGGGACCGCCCCGGACTGCCCCGGACCGCCCGGGACCGCCCAGGACCGCCCTGGACCGCCCTGGACCGCCCGGGACCGCCCCGGACGGCCCGGGACCGCCCGGGACCGCCCCGGACCGCCCCGGACCGCCCGGGACCGCCCGGGACCGCCCGGGACCGCCCGGGACCGCCCGGGAGCGCCCCGGACCGCCCGGGACTGCCCCAGAATGCCAGGGACCGCACAGGACCGCCCGGGACCATCCGGGACCGCCCGGGACCGCACGGGACCGCCCGGGACCATCCGGGACCGCCCGGGACCGCTCGGGACCGCCCGGGACCGCCCGGGACAGCCCGGTACCGCCCGGGACCAGCCGGGACAGCCCGGGACCGGCCGGGACCGCCCCGGACCGGCCGGGTCCGCCCCGGACCTCCCGGGACCGCCCGAGACCGCCCCGGACCGCCCCGGACCGCCCGGGACTGCTCCGGACCGCCTGGGACCACCCGGGACCGCCCCCGGACCGCCCCGGACCGCCGGGGATTGCCCGGGACCGCCCCGGACCGCCCCGGACCGCCCCCGACCGCCCGGGACCGCCCCGGACCGCCCCAGACCGCCCGGGACCGCCCTGGACCGCCAGGGACCGCCCGGGACCGCCAGGGACCGCCCGGGACCGCCCGGGACCGCCCCGGACAGCCACGGACCGCCCCGGACCGCCCAGGACCGCCCCGGACCGCCCGGGACCGCCTGGGACCGCTCGGGACCGCCCGGGACCGCCGGGACCGCCCGGGACCGCCCGGGACCGCCCCGGACCGCCTGGGACCGCTCCGGACCACCCGGGACCGCCCGGGACTGCCCTGGACTGCCCCGGACCGCCCCGGACCGCCCCGGACCGCCCCGGACCGCCCCGGACCGCCCGGGACAGCCCGGGACCACCCGGGACCGCCCGGGACCGCCCGGGACTGCCCGGACCTCCCGGGACCGCCCGGGACCGCCCCGGACTGCCCCGGACCGCCCGGGACCGCCCAGGACCGCCCTGGACCGCCCTGGACCGCCCGGGACCGCCCCGGACGGCCCGGGACCGCCCGGGACCGCCCCGGACCGCCCCGGACCGCCCGGGACCGCCCGGGACCGCCCGGGACCGCCCGGGACCGCCCGGGAGCGCCCCGGACCGCCCGGGACTGCCCCAGAATGCCAGGGACCGCACAGGACCGCCCGGGACCATCCGGGACCGCCCGGGACCGCACGGGACCGCCCGGGACCATCCGGGACCGCCCGGGACCGCTCGGGACCGCCCGGGACCGCCCGGGACAGCCGGTACCGCCCGGGACCAGCCGGGACAGCCCGGGACCGGCCGGGACCGCCCCGGACCGGCCGGGTCCGCCCCGGACCTCCCGGGACCGCCCGAGACCGCCCCGGACCGCCCCGGACCGCCCGGGACTGCTCCGGACCGCCTGGGACCACCCGGGACCGCCCCGGACCGCCCCGGACCGCCGGGGATTGCCCGGGACCGCCCCGGACCGCCCCGGACCGCCCCCGACCGCCCGGGACCGCCCCGGACCGCCCCAGACCGCCCGGGACCGCCCTGGACCGCCAGGGACCGCCCGGGACCGCCAGGGACCGCCCGGGACCGCCCGGGACCGCCCGGGACCGCCCGGGACCGCCCGGGACCGGCCGGGACCGCCCCGGACCGCCCGGGACCGCCCGGGACCGCCCGGGACCGCCCCGGACCGCCCCGGACCGCCCCGGACCGCCCTGGACCGCCCAGGACCGCCCCGGACCGCTCGGGACCGCCCGGGACCGCCCGGGACCGCCCGGGACCGCCCGGGACCGCCCTGGACCGCCTGAGACCGCTCCGGACCACCCGGGACCGCCCGGGACTGCCCTGGACTGCCCCGGACCGCCCCGGACCGCCCCGGACCGCCCCGGACCGCCCCGGACCGCCCCGGACCGCCCGGGACAGCCCGGGACCACCCGGGACCGCCCGGGACCGCCCGGGACTGCCCGGACCTCCCGGGACCGCCCGGGACCGCCCCGGACTGCCCCGGACCGCCCGGGACCGCCCGGGACCGCCCTGGACCGCCCGAGACCGCCCGGGACCGCCCCGGACGGCCCGGGACCGCCCGGGACCGCCCCGGACCGCCCTGGACCGCCCGGGACCGCCCGGGACCGCCCGGGACGGCCCGGGACCGCCCGGGAGCGCCCCGGACCGCCCGGGACCGCCCCAGAATGCCAGGGACCGCACGGGACCGCCCGGGACCATCCGGGACCGCCCGGGACCGCCCGGGAGCGCCCCGGACCGCCCGGGACCGCCCCAGAATGCCAGGGACCGCACGGGACCGCCCGGGACCGCCCGGGACAGCCCGGTACCGCCCGGAACCGCCCCGGACCGGCCGGGACCGCCCCGGACCTCCCGGGACCGCCCGGGACCGCCCGGGACCGCCCGAGACCGCCTGGACCGCCCGGGACCGCCCCGGACCGCCCCGGACGGCCCGGGACCGCCCTGGACCGCCCGGGACCACCCGGGACCGCCCGAGACCGCCCGGGACGGCCCGGGACCGCCCGGGACCGCCCGGGACCGCCCGGGACCGCCCGGGACCGCCCGGGACCGCCCCGGACTGCCCCGGACCGCCCGGGACCGCCCGGGACTGCCCGGGACCGCCCCGGACTGCCCGGGACCGCTCCGGACCGCCCGGGACCGCCCGGGACCGCCGCGGACCGCCCCGGACCGCCCGGGACCGCCCCGGACCGCCCTGGACCGCCCCGGACCGCCCCCGGACCGCCCCGGACCGCCCTGGACCGCCCCGGACCGCCCCGGACCGCCCCGGGACAGCCCGGCACCGCCCGGGACCACCCGGGACCGCCCGGGACCGCCCCTGACCTCCCGGGACCGCCCCGGACCGCCCCGGACCGCCCGGGACCGCCCCGGACTGCCCCGGACCGCCCGGGACCGCCCAGGACCGCCCTGGACCACCCGGACCGCCCGGGACCGCCCCGGACGGCCCGGGACCGCCCGGACCGCCCCGGACCGCCCCGGACCGCCTGGGACCGCCCCGGACCACCCGGGACCGCCCGGGACTGCCCTGGACTGCCCCGGACCGCCCCCGGACCGCCCCGGACTGCCCCGGAGCGCCCCGGACCGCCCGGGACAGCCCGGGACCACCCGGGACCGCCCGGGACCGCCCGGGAGCGCCCGGACCTCCCCGGACCACTTGGGACCGCCCCGGACTGCCCCAGACCGCCCGGGACCGCCCGGGACTGCCCTGGACTGCCCGGGACCGCCCGGGACCGCCCCGGACGGCCCGGGACCGCCCGGGACCGCCCCGGACCGCCCCGGACCGCCCGGGACCGCCCGGGACCGCCCGGGACCGCCCGGGAACGCCCGGGACCGCCCGGGACTGCCCGGGAGCGCCCCGGACCGCCCGGGACCGCCCAAGAATGCCAGGGACCGCACGGGACCGCCCGGGACCATCCGGGACCGCCCGGGACCGCTCGGGACCGCCCGGGACCGCCCGGGACAGCCCGGTACCGCCCGGGACCGGCCGGGACAGCCCGGGACCGGCCGGGACCGCCCCGGACCGGCCGGGTCCGCCCCGGACCTCCCGGGACCGCCCGAGACCGCCCCGGACCGCCCCGGACCGCCCGGGACTGCTCCGGACCGCCTGGGACCACCCGGGACCGCCCCGGACCGCCCCGGACCGCCTGGGATTGCCCGGGACCGCCCCGGACCGCCCGGACCGCCCCCGACCGCCCGGGACCGCCCCGGACCGCCCCAGACCGCCCGGGACCGCCCTGGACCGCCAGGGACAGCCCGGGACCGCCCGGGACCGCCCGGGACCGCCCGGGACCGCCCGGGACCGGCGGGGACCGCCCCGGACCGCCCGGGACCGCCCGGGACCGCCCGGGACCGCCCCGGACCGCCACGGACCGCCCCGGACCGCCCAGGACCGCCCCGGACCGCCCGGGACCGCCTGGGACCGCTCGGGACCCGCCCGGACCGCCGGGACCGCCCGGGACCGCCCGGGACCGCCCCGGACCCCGCTCCGGACCACCCGGGACCGCCCGGGACTGCCCTGGACTGCCCGGACCGCCCCGGACCGCCCCGGACCGCCCCGGACCGCCCCGGACCGCCCGGGACAGCCCGGGACCACCCGGGACCGCCCGGGACCGCCCGGGACTGCCCGGACCTCCCGGGACCGCCCGGGACCGCCCCGGACTGCCCCGGACCACCCGGGACCGCCCAGGACCGCCCTGGACCGCCCTGGACCGCCCGGAACCGCCCCGGACGGCCCGGGACCGCCCGGGACCGCCCCGGACCGCCCCGGACCGCCCGGGACCGCCCGGACCGCCCGGGACCGCCTGGGACCGCCCGGGAGCGCCCCGGACCGCCCGGGACTGCCCCAGAATGCCAGGGACCGCACAGGACCGCCCGGAACCATCCGGGACCGCCCGGGACCGCCCGGGAGCGCCCCGGACCGCCCCGGGACCGCCCCAGAATGCCAGGGACCGCACAGGACCGCCCGGAACCATCCGGGACCGCCCGGACCGCCCGGGACCGCCCCGGACCGCCACGGACCGCCCCGGACCGCCCAGGACCGCCCCGGACCGCCCGGGACCGCCTGGGACCGCTCGGGACCGCCCGGGACCGCCGGGACCGCCCGGGACCGCCCGGGACCGCCCCGGACCGCCTGGGACCGCTCCGGACCACCCGGGACCGCCCGGGACTGCCCTGGACTGCCCCGGACCGCCCCGGACCGCCCCGGACCGCCCCGGACCGCCCCGGACCGCCCGGGACAGCCCGGGACCACCCGGGACCGCCCGGGACCGCCCGGGACTGCCCGGACCTCCCGGGACCGCCCGGGACCGCCCCGGACTGCCCCGGACCGCCCGGGACCGCCCAGGACCGCCCTGGACCGCCCTGGACCGCCCGGGACCGCCCCGGACGGCCCGGGACCGCCCGGGACCGCCCCGGACCGCCCCGGACCGCCCGGGACCGCCCGGGACCGCCCGGGACCGCCCGGGACCGCCCGGGAGCGCCCCGGACCGCCCGGGACTGCCCCAGAATGCCAGGGACCGCACAGGACCGCCCGGAACCATCCGGGACCGCCCGGGACCGCCCGGGAGCGCCCCGGACCGCCCGGGACCGCCCCAGAATGCCAGGGACCGCACGGGACCGCCCGGGACCGCCCGGGACAGCCCGGTACCGCCCGGAACCGCCCCGGACCGGCCGGGACCGCCCCGGACCTCCCGGGACCGCCCGGGACCGCCCGGGACCGCCCGAGACCGCCTGGACCGCCCGGGACCGCCCCGGACCGCCCCGGACCGCCCGGGACCGCCCTGGACCGCCCGGGACCACCCGGGACCGCCCAAGACCGCCCGGGACGGCCCGGGACCGCCCGGGACCGCCCGGGACCGCCCGGGACCGCCCGGGACCGCCCGGGACCGCCCGGGACCGCCCCGGACCGCCCCGGACCGCCCGGGACCGCCCGGGACTGCCCGGGACCGCCCCAGACCGCCCGGGACCGCTCCGGACCGCCCGGGACCGCCCGGGACCGCCGCGGACCGCCCCGGACCGCCCGGGACCGCCCCGGACCGCCCTGGACCGCCCCGGACTGCCCCGGACCGCCCCGGACCGCCCTGGACCGCCTCGGACCGCCCCGGACCGCCCCGGGACAGCCCGGCACCGCCCGGGACCACCCGGGACCGCCCGGGACCGCCCCTGACCTCCCGGGACCGCCCCGGACCGCCCCGGACCGCCCCGGACCGCCCTGGACCGCCCCGGACCGCCCGGACCGCCCCGGGACAGCCCGTGACCGCCCGGGACCGCCCGGGACTGCCCGGGACCGCCCCTCACCTCCCAGGACCGCCCGGGACCGCCCTGGACCGCCCAGGACCGCCCGGGACCGCCCGGGACCGCCCGGGACCGCCCGGGACAGCCCCGGACCGCCCGGGACCGCCGCGGACCGCCCCGGACCGCCCCGGACCGCCCCGGACCGCCCCGGACCGCCCCGGACCGCCCGGGACAGCCCGGGGACCGCCCGGGACCGCCGGGACCGCCCGGGACTGCCCGGGACCGCCCGGGACCCCCTGGGACCGCTCGGGACCGCCCCGGGACCGCCCCGGACCGCCTGGGACCGCCCGGACCACCCGGGACCGCCCGGGACTGCCCTGGACTGCCCCGGAACGCCCCGGACCGCCCCGGACCGCCCCGGACCGCCCCGGACCGCCCGGGACAGCCCGGGACTACCCGGGACCGCCCGGGACCGCCCGGGACCGCCCGGACCTCCCCGGACCGCCCGGGACCGCCCCGGACTGCCCCGGACCGCCCGGGACCGCCCGGGACCGCCCTGGACCGCCCGGGACCGCCCGGGACCGCCCCGGACGGCCCGGGACCGCCCGGGACCGCCCCGGACCGCCGCGGACCGCCTGGGACCGCCCCGGACACCCGGGACCGCCCGGGACTGCCCTGGACTGCCCCGGACCGCCCCGGACCGCCCCGGACTGCCCCAGACCGCCCCGGACCGCCCGGGACAGCCCGGGACCACCCGGGACCGCCCGGGACCGCCCGGGACCGCTCGGACCTCCCCGGACAGCTTGGGACCGCCCCGGACTGCCCCGGACCGCCCGGGACCGCCCGGGACCGCCCTGGACTGCCCGGGACCGCCCGGGACCGCCCCGGACGGCCCGGGACCGCCCGGGACCGCCCCGGACCGCCCCGGACCGCCCGGGACCGCCCGGGACCGCCCGGGACCGCCCGGGACCGCCCGGGACCGCCCGGGACCGCCCGGGACTGCCCGGGAGCGCCCCGGACCGCCCGGGACCGCCCAAGAATGCCAGGGACTGCACGGGACCGCCCAGGACCATCCAGGACCGCCCGGGACCGCTCGGGACCGCCCGGGACCGCCCGGGACAGCCCGGTACCGCCCGGGACCGGCCGGGACAGCCCGGGACCTGCCGGAACCGCCCCGGACCGGCCGGGTCCGCCCCGGACCTCCCGGACCGCCCGAGACCGCCCCGGACCGCCCGGACCGCCCGGGACTGCTCCGGACCGCCCTGGGACCACCCGGGACCGCCCCGGACCGGCCCCGGACCGCCCGGGATTGCCCGGGACCGCCCCGGACCGCCCCGGACCGCCCCCGACCACCCGGGACCGCCCCGGACCGCCCCAGACCGCCCGGGACCGCCCTGGACCGCCAGGGACCGCCCGGGACCGCCAGGGACCGCCCGGGACCGCCCGGGACCGCCCGGGACCGCCCGGGACCGCCCGGGACCGGCCGGGACCGCCCCGGACCGCCCGGGACCGCCCGGGACCGCCCGGGACCGCCCCCGGACCGCCCCGGACCGCCCCAGACCGCCCAGGACCGCCCCGGACCGCCCGGGACCGCCTGGGACCGCTCGGGACCGCCCGGGACCGCCCGGGACCGCCCGGGACCGCCCGGGACCGCCCCGGACCGCCTGGGACCGCTCCGGACCACCCGGGACCGCCCGGACTGCCCTGGACTGCCCCGGACCGCCCCGGACCGCCCCGGACCGCCCCGGACCGTCCCGGACCGCCCGGGACAGCCCGGGACCACCCGGGACCGCCCGGGACCGCCCGGGACTGCCCGGACCTCCCGGGACCGCCCGGGACCGCCCCGGACTGCCCCGGACCGCCCGGGACCGCCCGGGACCGCCCTGGACCGCCCGGGACCGCCCGGGACCGCCCCGGACGGCCCGGGACCGCCCGGGACCGCCCCGGACCGCCCCGGACCGCCCGGGACCGCCCGGGACCGCCCGGGACCGCCCGCGACCGCCCGGGAGCGCCCCGGACCGCCCGGGACCGCCCCAGAATGCCAGGGACCGCACGGGACCGCCTGGGACCATCCGGGACCGCCCGGGACCGACCGGGAGCGCCCCGGACCGCCCGGGACCGCCCCAGAATGCCAGGGACCGCACGGGACCGCCCGGGACCGCCCGGACAGCCCGGTACCGCCCGGGACCGCCCCGGACCGGCCGGGACCGCCCCGGACCTCCCGGGACCGCCCGGGACCGCCCGGGACCGCCCGAGACCGCCTGGACCGCCCGGGACCGCCCCGGACCGCCCCGGACCGCGCGGGACCGCCCTGGACCGCCCGGGACCACCCGGGACCGCCCAAGACCGCCCGGGACGGCCCGGGACCGCCCGGGACCGCCCGGGACCGCCCCGGGACCGCCCGGGACCGCCCCGGACCGCCCCGGACCGCCCGGACCGCCCGGGACTGCACGGGACCGCCCCAGACCGCCCGGGACCGCTCCGGACCGCCCAGGACCGCCCGGGACCGCCGCGGACCGCCCCGGACCGCCCGGGACCGCCCCGGACCGCCCTGGACCGCCCCAGACTGCCCCGGACCGCCCCAGACCGCCCTGGACCGCCTCGGACCGCCCCGGACCACCCCGGGACAGCCCGGCACCGCCCGGGACCACCCGGGACCGCCCGGGACCGCCCCTGACCTCCCGGGACCGCCCCGGACCGCCCCGGACCGCCCCGGACCGCCCCGGACCGCCCTGGACCGCCCCGGACCGCCCCGGACCGCCCCGGGACAGCCCGTGACCGCCCGGGACCGCCCGGGACCGCCCGGGACCGCCCCTCACCTCCCAGGACCGCCCGGGACCGCCCTGGACCGCCCGGACCGCCCGGACCGCCCGGGACCGCCCGGGACCGCCCGGGACAGCCCCGGACCGCCCGGGACCGCCGCGGACCGCCCGGACCGCCCCGGACCGCCCCGGACCGCCCCGGACCGCCCCGGACCGCCCGGGACAGCCCGGGACCGCCCGGGACCGCCCGGGACCGCCCGGGACTGCCCGGGACCGCCCGGGACCCCCTGGGACCGCTCGGGACCGCCCGGGACCGCCCGGACCGCCTGGGACCGCCCGGACCACCCGGGACCGCCCGGGACTGCCCTGGACTGCCCCGGAACGCCCCGGACCGCCCCGGACCGCCCCGGACTGCCCCGGACCGCCCGGGACAGCCCGGGACTACCCGGGACCGCCCGGGACCGCCCGGGACCGCCCGGACCTCCCCGGACCGCCCGGGACCGCCCCGGACTGCCCCGGACCGCCCGGGACCGCCCGGGACCGCCCTGGACCGCCCGGGACCGCCCGGGACCGCCCCGGACGGCCCGGGACCGCCCGGGACCGCCCCGGACCGCCGCGGACCGCCTGGGACCGCCCCGGACCACCCGGGACCGCCCGGGACTGCCCTGGACTGCCCCGGACCGCCCCGGACCGCCCCGGACTGCCCCAGACCGCCCCGGACCGCCCGGGACAGCCCGGGACCACCCGGGACCGCCCGGGACCGCCCGGGACCGCCCGGACCTCCCCGGACCGCTTGGGACCGCCCCGGACTGCCCCGGACCGCCGGGGACCGCCCGGGACCGCCCTGGACTGCCCGGGACCGCCCGGGACCGCCCCGGACGGCCCGGGACCGCCCGGGACCGCCCCGGACCGCCCCGGACCGCCCGGGACCGCCCGGGACCGCCCGGGACCGCCCGGGACCGCCCGGGACCGCCCGGGACCGCCCGGGACTGCCCGGGAGCGCCCCGGACCGCCCGGGACCGCCCAAGAATGCCAGGGACCGCACGGGACCGCCCGGGACCATCCAAGGACCGCCCGGGACCGCTCGGGACCGCCCGGGACCGCCCGGGACAGCCCGGTACCGCCCGGGACCGGCCGGGACAGCCCGGGACCTGCCGGAACCGCCCCGGACCGGCCGGGTCCGCCCCGGACCTCCCGGGACCGCCCGAGACCGCCCCGGACCACCCCGGACCGCCCGGGACTGCTCCGGACCGCCTGGGACACCCGGGACCGCCCCAGACCACCCCGGACCGCCCGGGATTGCCCGGGACCGCCGCGGACCACCCCGGACCGCCCCCGACCACCCGGGACCGCCCCGGACCGCCCCAGACCGCCCGGGACCGCCCTGGACCGCCAGGGAACACCCGGGACCGCCAGGGACCGCGCCCGGGACCGCCCGGGACCGCCCGGGACCGGCCCGGGACCGGCGGGACCGCCCCGGACCGCCCGGGACCGCCCGGGACCGCCCGGGACCGCCCCGGACCGCCCCGGACCGCCCCAGACCGCCCAGGACCGCCCCGGACCGCCCGGGACCGTCTGGGACCGCTCGGGACCGCCCGGGACCGCCCGGGACCGCCCCGGACCGTCCGGGACCGCCCCGGACCGCCTGGGACCGCTCCGGACCACCCGGGGACCGCCCGGGACTGCCCTGGACTGCCCCGGACCGCCCCGGACCGCCCCCGGACCGCCCCGGAGCCGTCCCGGACCGCCCGGGACAGCCCGGGATCACCCGGGACCGCCCGGGACCGCCCGGGACTGCCCGGACCTCCCGGGACCGCCCGGGACCGCCCCGGACTGCCCCGGACCGCCCGGGACCGCCCGGGACCGCCCTGGACCGCCCGGGACCGCCCGGGACCGCCCCGGACGGCCCGGGACCGCCCGGGACCGCCCCGGACCGCCCCGGACCGCCCGGGACCGCCCGGACCGCCCGGGACCGCCCGCGACCGCCCGGGAGCGCCCCGGACCGCCCGGGACCGCCCCAGAATGCCAGGGACCGCACGGGACCGCCCGGGACCATCCGGGACCGCCCGGGACCGCCCGGGAGCGCCCCGGACCGCCCGGGACCGCCCCAGAATGGCAGGGACCGCACGGGACCGCCCGGGACCGCCCGGGACAGCCCGGTACCGCCCGGGACTGCCCCGGACCGGCCGGGACCGCCCCGACCTCCCGGGACCGCCCGGGACCGCCCGGGACCGCCCGAGACCGCCTGGACTGCCCGGGACCGCCCCGGACTGCCCCGGACAGCCCGGGACCGCCCTGGACCGCCCGGGACCACCCGGGACCGCCCGAGACCGCCCGGGACGGCCCGGGACCGCCCGGGACCGCCCGGGACCGCCCGGGACCGCCCGGGACCGCCCGGACCGCCCCGGACCGCCCCGGACCGCCCGGGACCGCCGGGACTGCCCGGGACCGCCCGGGACCGCCCGGGACCGCTCCGGACCGCCCGGGACCGCCCGGGACCGCCGCGGACCGCCCCGGACCGCCCGGGGACCGCCCCGGACCGCCCTGGACCGCCCGGACCGCCCCGGACCGCCCCGGACCGCCCTGGACCGCCGCGGACCGCCCCCGGACCGCCCCGGGACAGCCCGGCACCGCCCGGGACCACCCGGGACCGCCCGGGACCGCCCCTGACCTCCGGGACCGCCCCGGACCGCCCCGGACCGCCCGGACCGCCCCGGACCGCCCTGGACCGCCCCGGACCGCCCCGGACCGCCCCGGGACAGCCCGTGACCGCCCGGGACCGCCCGGGACCGCCCGGGACCGCCCCTGACCTCCCAGGACCGCCCGGGACCGCCCCGGACCGCCCGGGACCGCCCGGGACCGCTCTGGACCGCCAGGGACCGCCCGGGACCGCCCGGGACAGCCCCGGACCGCCCGGGACCGCCGCGGACCGCCCCGGACCGCCCCGGACCGCCCCGGACCGCCCCGGACCGCCCCGGACCGCCCGGGACAGCCCGGGACCGCCCGGGACCGCCCGGGACCGCCCGGGACCGCCGCGGACCTCCCGGGACCGCCCGGGACGCCCCGGACCGCCCGGGACCGGCCCGGGACCGCCCGGGACCGCCCGGGACCGCCCGGGACCGCCCGGAACCGCCCAGACCGCCCGGGACCGCCCAGTACCGCCCGGGACCGCCCGGGACCGCCCGGGACCGCCCGGGGACCGCCCGGGACCGCCAGGGACCGCCCCGGACCGCCCGGGACCGCCGCGGACCGCCCCGGACCGCCCGGGACCGCCCGGGACCGCCCGGGACCGCCCGGGACCGCCCGGGACCGCCCGGGACCGCCCCAGAATGCCAGGACCGCCCGGGACCGCCCGGGACCACCCGGGACCGCCCGGGACCGCCCGGGACCGCCCGGGACCGCCCAGGACCGGCCGGGACGGCCTGGGACCGGCCGGGACCGCCGTGGACCGGCCGGGTCCGCCCCGGACCACCCGGGACCGCCCGGGACCGCCCCGGACCGCCTCGGACCGCCCGGGACTGCCCGGACCGCCCGGGACCGCCCGGGACCGCCCCGGACCGCCCCGGACCGCCCGGGACCGCCCGGGACCACCCCGGACCGCCCCGGACTGCCCCGGACCGCCGGGACCGCCCGGGACCGCCCGGAACCGCCCCAGACCGCCCGGGACCGCCCAGGACCGCCCGGACCGCCCGGGACCGCCCGGGACCGCCCGTGACCGCTCGGGACCGCCGGGGACCGCCCCGGACCGCCCGGGACCGCCGCGGACCGCCCGGACCGCCCGGGACCGCCCGGGACCGCCCGGGACCGCCTGGGACCGCCCGGGACCGCCCGGGACCGCCCGGGACCGCCCCAGAATGCCAGGGACCGCCCGGGACCGCCCGGGACCACCCGGGACCGCCCGGGACCGCCCGGGACCGCCCGGGACCGCCCAGGACCGGCCGGGACGGCCCGGGACCGGCCGGGACCGCCGTGGAACGGCCGGGTCCGCCCCGGACCACCCGGGACCGCCCGGGACCGCCCGGACCGCCTCGGACCGCCCGGGACTGCCCCGGACCGCCCGGGACCGCCCGGGACCGCCCCGGACCGCCCCGGACCGCCCGGGACCGCCCGGGACCGCCCCGGACCGCCCCGGACTGCCCCGGACCGCCCGGGACCGCCCCGGACCGCCCGGGACCGCCCGGGACCGCCCCGGACCGCCCCAGTCCGCCCGGGACCGCCCCGGACCGCCAGGGACCGCCCGGGACCGCCGGGACCGCCCGGGACCGCCCGGGACCGCCCGGAACTGCCCGGGACCGCCCGGGACCAGCCGGGACCGCCCCGGACCGGCCGGGACCGCCCCGGACCTCCCGGGACCGCCCGGGACTGCACGGGACCGCCCGAGACCGCCCGGGACGGCCAGGACCGCCCGGACCGCCCCGAACTGCCCGGGACCGCCCGGACCGCCCGGGACCGCCCGGGACCGCCCGGGACCGCCCGGGACCGCCCCGGACCGCCCGGGACCGCCCGGGACCGCCCGGGACCGCCCAGGACCGCCCGGGACCGCCCGGGACCGCCCGGGACCGCACCGGACCGCCCGGGACCGCCCGGGACCGCCCGGGACCGCCTGGGACCGCCCGGGATCGCCCGGGACCACCCGGGACCGCCCGGGACTGCCCGGGACCGACCGGTACCGCCCGGGACCGCCCGGGACCGCCCGGGACCGCCCGGGATCGCCCGGGGCCGCCCCGTACCGCCCGGGACCGCCCGGGACTGCCCCGGACAGCCCGGGACCGCCCGGGACCGCTCTGGACCGCCAGGGACCGCCCGGGACCCCCCGAGACCGCCCGGGACCGCCCGGGACCGCCCGGGACCGCCCGGGACCGCCCGGGACCGGCCGGGACCGCCCGGGACCGGCCGGGACCGCCCGGACCGGCCGGGACCGCCCCGGACCTCCCGGGACCGCCCGGGACCGCCCCGGACCGCCCCGGACCGCCCGGAACCACCCCGGACCGCCCGGGACCGCCCGGGACCGCCCGAGACCGCCCGGGACCGCCCGGGACCGCCCGGGACCGCCCCGGACCGCCCCGGACCGCCCGGGACCGCCCCGGACCGCCCAGGACCGCCCGGGACCGCCCCGGACCGCCCCGGACCGCCCCGGACCGACCCGGACCGCCCCGGACTGCCCGGGACCGCCCGGGACAGCCCGGGATCGCCCGGGACCGCCCGGGACCGCCCGGGACCGCCCGGACCTCCCGGGACCGCCCGGGACCGCCCCGGACCGCCCCGGACCGCCCGGGACCGCCCATGACCGCCCGGGACCGCCCGGGGCCGCCCGGGACCGCCCGGGACCGCCCGGGACCGCCCGGGACTGGCCGGGACCGCCCCGGACCGGCCGGGACCGCCCCGGACCTCCCGGGACCGCCCGGGACTGCACGGGACCGCCCGAGACCGCCCGGGACCGCCCGGGACCGCCCCGGACCGCCCCGGACCGCCCGGGACCGCCCCGGACCGCCCGGGACCGCCCGGGACCGCCCGGGACCGCCCGGGACCGCCCCGGACCGCCCGGGACCGCCGGGACCGCCCGGGACCGCCCAGGACCGCCCGGGACCGCCCAGACCGCCCGGGACCGTCCCGGACCGCCCGGGACCGCCGTGACCGCCCGGGATTGCCCGGGACCGCCCGGGACCGCCCGGGACCGTCCGGGACTGCCCGGGACCGACCGGTACCGCCCGGGACCGCCCGGGACCGCCCGGGACCGCCCGAGACCGCCCGGGACCGCCCCGTACCGCCCGGGACCGCCCGGGACCGCCCCGGACAGCCCGGGACCGCCCCGGACCGCCCGGGACCGCCCCGGACCGCCAGGACCCCCCGAGACCGCCCGGGACCGCCCGGGACCGCCCGGGACCGCCCGGGATCACCCGGGACTGGCCGGGACCGCCCGGGACCGGCCGGGACCGCCCGGACCGGCCGGGACCGCCCCGGACCTCCCGTGACCGCCCGGGACCGCCCCGGACCGCCCCGGACCGCCCGGAACCACCCCGGACCGCCCGGGACCGCCCGGGACCGCCCGAGACCGCCCGGGACCGCCCGGGACCGCCCGGGACCGCCCGGGACCCGCCCCGGACCGCCCCCGGACCGCCCGGAACCACCCCGGACCGCCCGGGACCGCCTGGGACCGCCCGAGACCGCCCGGGACCGCCCGGGACCGCCCGGGACCGCCCGGGACCGCCCCGGACCGCCCTGGACCGCCCGGGACCGCCCCGGACCGCCCAGGACCGCCCGGGACCGGACCGCCCCGGACCGCCCCGGACCGACCCGGACCGCCCCGGACTGCCCCGGACCGCCCGGGACAGCCCGGGATCGCCCGGGACCGCCCGGGACCGCCCGGGACCGCCCGGACCTCCGGGACTGCCCGGGACCGCCCCGGACCGCCCCGGACCGCCCGGGACCGCCCATGACCGCCCGGGACCGCCCGGGGCCGCCCGGGGACCGCCCGGGACCGCCCGGGACCGCCCGGGACCGGCCGGGACCGCCGGGACGCGGACCGGCCGGGACCGCCCCGGACCTCCCGGGACCGCCCGGGACTGCACGGGACCGCCCGAGACTGCCGGGACGGCCCGGGACCGCCCCGGACCGCCCCGGACTGCCCGGGACCGCCCCGGACCGCCCGGGACCGCCCGGGACCGCCCGGGACCGCCCGGGACCGCCCCGGACCGCCCGGGACCGCCCGGGACCGCCCGGGACCGCCCAGGACCGCCCGGGACCGCCCGGACCGCCCGGGACCGCCCCGGACCGCCCGGGACCGCCCGGGACCGCCCGGGACCGCCTGGGGACCGCCCGGGATCGCCCGGGACCACCCGGGACCGCCCGGGACTGCCCGGGACCGACCGGTACCGCCCGGGACCGCCCGGGACCGCCCGGGACCGCCCGGGACCGCCCGGGACCGCCCCGTACCGCCCGGGACCGCCCGGGACTGCCCCGGACAGCCCGGGACCGCCCCGGACCGCCCGGAACCGCCCCCGGACCGCCCGGGACCCCCCGAGACCGCCCGGGACCGCCCGGGACCGCCCGGGACCGCCCGGGACCGCCCGGGACCGGCCGGGACCGCCCGGGACCGGCCGGGACCGCCCGGACCGGCCGGGACCGCCCCGGACCTCCCGGGACCGCCCAGGACCGGCCGGGACCGCCCGGGACCGCCCGGGACCGCCCGGGACCGCTCGGGCCGCCGGGGACCGCCCCGGACCGCCCGGGACCGCCGCGACCGCCCCGGACCGCCGGGACCGCCCGGGACCGCCCGGGACCGCTGGGACCGCCCGGGACCGCCCGGGACCGCCCGGGACCGCCCCAGAATGCCAGGGACCGCCCGGGACCGCCCGGGACACCCGGGACCGCCCGGACCGCCCGGGACCGCCCGGGACCGCCCAGGACCGGCCGGGACGGCCCGGGACCGGCCGGGACCGCCGTGGAACGGCCGGGTCCGCCCCGGACCACCCGGGACCGCCCGGGACCGCCCGGACGCCTCGGACCGCCCGGGACTGCCCCGGACCGCCCGGACCGCCCGGGACCGCGCCCCGGACCGCCCCGGACCGCCCGGGACCGCCCGGGACCGCCCCGGGACCGCCCGGACCGCCCCGGACTGCCCCGGACCGCCCGGGACCGCCCCGGACCGCCCGGGACCGCCCGGGACCGCCCCGGACCGCCCCAGTCCGCCCGGGACCGCCCCGGACCGGCCAGGGACCGCCCGGGACCGCCCGGGACCGCCCGGGACCGCCCGGGACCGCCCGGAACTGCCCGGGACCGCCCGGGACCAGCCGGGACCGCCCCGGACCGGCCGGGACCGCCCGGGACCGCCCGAGACCGCCCGGGACGGCCAGGGACCGCCCGGACCGCCCCGAACTGCCCGGGACCGCCCCGGACCGCCCGGGACCGCCCGGGACCGCCCGGGACCGCCCGGGACCGCCCCGGACCGCCCGGGACCGCCCGGGACCGCCCGGGACCGCCCAGGACCGCCCGGGACCGCCCGGACCGCCCGGGACCGCACCGGACCGCCCGGGACCGCCCGGGACCGCCCGGGACCGCCTGGGACCGCCCGGGATCGCCCGGGACCACCCGGGACCGCCCGGGACTGCCCGGGACCGACCGGTACCGCCCGGGACCGCCCGGGACCGCCCGGGACCGCCCGGGATCGCCCGGGGCCGCCCCGTACCGCCCGGGACCGCCCGGGACTGCCCCGGACAGCCCGGGACCGCCCGGGACCGCTCTGGACCGCCAGGGACCGCCCGGACCCCCCGAGACCGCCCGGGACCGCCCGGGACCGCCCGGGACCGCCCGGGACCGCCCGGGACCGGCCGGGACCGCCCGGGACCGGCCGGGACCGCCCGGACCGGCCGGGACCGCCCCGGACCTCCCGGGACCGCCCGGGACCGCCCCGGACCGCCCCGGACCGCCCGGAACCACCCCGGACCGCCCGGGACCGCCCGGGACCGCCCGAGACCGCCCGGGACCGCCCGGGACCGCCCGGACCGCCCCGGACCGCCCCGGACCGCCCGGGACCGCCCCGGACCGCCCAGGACCGCCCGGGACCGCCCCGGACCGCCCCGGACCGCCCCGGACCGACCCGGACCGCCCCGGACTGCCCCGCCCGGGACAGCCCGGGATCGCCCGGGACCGCCCGGGACCGCCCGGGACCGCCCGGACCTCCAGGGACCGCCCGGGACCGCCCCGGACCGCCCCGGACCGCCCGGGACCGCCCATGACCGCCCGGGACCGCCCGGGGCCGCCCGGGACCGCCCGGGACCGCCCGGGACCGCCCGGGACTGGCCGGGACCGCCCCGGACCGGCCGGGACCGCCCCGGACCTCCCGGGACCGCCCGGGACTGCACGGGACCGCCCGAGACCGCCCGGGACCGCCCGGGACCGCCCCGGACCGCCCCGGACCGCCCGGGACCGCCCCGGACCGCCCGGGACCGCCCGGGACCGCCCGGGACCGCCCGGGACCGCCCCGGACCGCCCGGGACCGCCCGGGACCGCCCGGGACCGTCCAGGACCGCCCGGGACCGCCCCAGACCGCCCGGGACCGTCCCGGACCCCCCGGGACCGCCCGTGACCGCCCGGGATTGCCCGGGACCGCCCGGGACCGCCCGGGACCGTCCAGGACTGCCCGGGACCGACCGGTACCGCCCGGGACCGCCCGGGACCGCCCGGGACCGCCCGAGACCGCCCGGGACCGCCCCGTACCGCCCGGGACCGCCCGGGACCGCCCCGGACAGCCCGGGACCGCCCCGGACCGCCCGGGACCGCCCCGGACCGCCCAGGACCCCCCGAGACCGCCCGGGACCGCCCGGGACCGCCCGGGACCGCCCGGGACCACCCGGGACTGGCCGGGACCGCCCGGGACCGGCCGGGACCGCCCGGACCGGCCGGGACCGCCCCGGACCTCCCGTGACCGCCCAGGACCGCCCCGGACCGCCCCGGACCGCCCGGAACCACCCCGGACCGCCCGGGACCGCCCGGGACCGCCCGAGACCGCCCGGGACCGCCCGGGACCGCCCGGGACCGCCCGGGACCGCCCCGGACCGCCCCGGACCGCCCGGAACCACCCCGGACCGCCCGGGACCGCCTGGGACCGCCCGAGACCGCCCGGGACCGCCCGGGACCGCCCGGGACCGCCCGGGACCGCCCCGGACCGCCCTGGACCGCCCGGGACCGCCCCGGACCGCCCAGGACCGCCCGGGACCGGACCGCCCCGGACCGCCCCGGACCGACCCGGACCGCCCCGGACTGCCCCGGACCGCCCGGGACAGCCCGGGATCGCCCGGGACCGCCCGGGACCGCCCGGGACCGCCCGGACCTCCCGGGACTGCCCGGGACCGCCCCGGACCGCCCCGGACCGCCCGGGACCGCCCATGACCGCCCGGGACCGCCCGGGGCCGCCCGGGACCGCCCGGGACCGCCCGGGACCGCCCGGGACCGGCCGGGACCGCCCCGGACCGGCCGGGACCGCCCCGGACCTCCCGGGACCGCCCGGGACTGCACGGGACCGCCCGAGACTGCCCGGGACGGCCCGGGACCGCCCCGGACCGCCCCGGACTGCCCGGGACCGCCCCGGACCGCCCGGGACCGCCCGGGACCGCCCGGGACCGCCCGGGACCGCCCCGGACCGCCCGGGACCGCCCGGGACCGCCCGGGACCGCCCAGGACCGCCCGGGACCGCCCGGGACCGCCCGGGACCGCCCCGGACCGCCCGGGACCGCCCGGGACCGCCCGGGACCGCCTGGGACCGCCCGGGATCGCCCGGGACCACCCGGGACCGCCCGGGACTGCCCGGGACCGACCGGTACCGCCCGGGACCGCCCGGGACCGCCCGGGACCGCCCGGGACCGCCCGGGACCGCCCCGTACCGCCCGGGACCGCCCGGGACTGCCCCGGACAGCCCGGGACCGCCCCGGACCGCCCGGAACCGCCCCGGACCGCCCGGGACCCCCCGAGACCGCCCGGGACCGCCCGGGACCGCCCGGGACCGCCCGGGACCGCCCGGGACCGGCCGGGACCGCCCGGGACCGGCCGGGACCGCCCGGACCGGCCGGGACCCCCCGGACCTCCCGGGACCGCCCGGGACCGCCCCGGACCGCCCCGGACCGCCCGGAACCACCCCGGACCGCCCGGGACCGCCTGGGACCGCCCGAGACCGCCCGGGACCGCCCGGGACCGCCCGGGACCGCCCGGGACCGCCCCGGACCGCCCCGGACCGCCCGGGACCGCCCCGGACCGCCCAGGACCGCCCGGGACCGCCCCGGACCGCCCCGGACCGCCCCGGACCGACCCGGATTGCCCCGGACTGCCCCGGACCGCCCGGGACAGCCCGGGATCGCCCGGGACCGCCCGGGACCGCCCGGGACCGCCCGGACCTCCCGGGACCGCCCGGGACCGCCCCGGACCGCCCCGGACCGCCCGGGACCGCCCATGACCGCTCGGGACCGCCCGGGGCCGCCCGGGACCGCCCGGGACCGCCCGGGACCGCCCGGGACCGGCCGGGACCGCCCCGGGACCGGCCGGGACCGCCCCGGACCTCCCGGGACCGCCCGGGACTGCACGGGACCGCCCGAGACCGCCCGGGACCGCCCGGGACCGCCCCGGACCCGCCCCGGACCGCCCGGGACCACCCCGGACCGCCCGGGACCGCCCGAAACCGCCCGGGACCGCCCGGGACCGCCGCGGACCGCCCGGGACTGCCCGGGACCGCCCGGGACCGCCCAGGACCGCCCGGGACCGCCCCAGACCGCCCGGGACCGTCCCGGACCGCCCGGGACCGCCCGGGACCGCCCGGGATTGCCCGGGACCGCCCGGGACCGCCCGGGACCGTCCGGGACTGCCCGGGACCGACCGGTACCGCCCGGGACCGCCCGGGACCGCCCGGGACCGCCCGGGACCGCCCGGGACCGCCCCGTACCGCCCGGGACCGCCCGGGACCGCCCCGGACAGCCCGGGACCGCCCCGGACCGCCCGGGACCGCCCCGGACCGCCCAGGACCCCCCGAGACCGCCCGGGACCGCCCGGGACCGCCCGGGACCGCCCGGGACCACCCGGACTGGCCGGGACCGCCCGGGACCGGCCGGGACCGCCCGGACCGGCCGGGACCGCCCCGGACCTCCCGTGACCGCCCGGGACCGCCCCGGACCGCCCCGGACCGCCCGGAACCACCCCGGACCGCCCGGGACCGCCCGGGACCGCCCGAGACCGCCCGGGACCGCCCCGGGACCGCCCGGGACCGCCCGGGACCGCCCCGGACCGCCCCGGACCGCCCGGAACCACCCCGGACCGCCCGGGACCGCCTGGGACCGCCCGAGACCGCCCGGGACCGCCCGGGACCGTCCGGGACCGCCCGGGACCGCCCCGGACCGCCCCGGACCGCCCGGGACCGCCCCGGACCGCCCAGGACCGCCCGGGACCGGACCGCCCCGGACCGCCCCGGACCGACCCGGACCGCCCCGGACTGCCCCGGACCGCCCGGGACAGCCCGGGATCGCCCGGGACCGCCCGGGACCGCCCGGGACCGCCCGGACCCTCCCGGGACTGCCCGGGACCGCCCCGGACCGCCCCGGACCGCCCGGGACCGCCCATGACCGCCCGGGACCGCCCGGGGCCGCCCGGGACCGCCCGGGACCGCCCGGGACCGCCCGGGACCGGCCGGGACCGCCCCGGACCGGCCGGGACCGCCCCGGACCTCCCGGGACCGCCCGGGACTGCACGGGACCGCCCGAGACCGCCCGGGACGGCCCGGGACCGCCCCGGACCGCCCCGGACTGCCCGGGACCGCCCCGGACCGCCCGGGACCGCCCGGGACCGCCCGGGACCGAACGGGACCGCCCCGGACCGCCCGGGACCGCCCGGGACCGCCCGGGACCGCCCAGGACCGCCCGGGACCGCCCGGGACCGCCCGGGACCGCCCGGACCGCCCGGGACCGCCCGGGACCGCCCGGGACCGCCTGGGACCGCCCGGGATCGCCCGGGACCACCCGGGACCGCCCGGGACTGCCCAGGACCGACCGGTACCGCCCGGGGACCGCCCGGGACCACCCGGGACCGCCCGGGACCGCCCGGGACCGCCCCGTACCGCCCGGGACCGCCCGGGACTGCCCCGGACAGCCCGGGACCGCCCCGGACCGCCCGGAACCGCCCCGGACCGCCCGGGACCCCCCGAGACCGCCCGGGACCGCCCGGGACCGCCCGGGACCGCCGGGACCGCCCGGGACCGGCCGGGACCGCCCGGGACCGGCCGGGACTGCCCGGACCGGCCGGGACCGCCCCGGACCTCCCGGGACCGCCCGGGACCGCCCCGGACCGCCCCGGACCGCCCGGAACCACCCGGACCGCCCGGGACCGCCTGGGACCGCCCGAGACCGCCCGGGACCGCCCGGGACCGCCCGGGACCGCCCGGGACCGCCCCGGACCGCCCCGGACCGCCCGGGACCGCCCCGGACCGCCCAGGACCGCCCGGGACCGCCCCGGACCGCCCCGGACCGCCCCGGACCGACCCGGACCGCCCCGGACTGCCCGGACCGCCCGGGACAGCCCGGGATCGCCCGGGACCGCCCGGGACCGCCCGGGACCGCCCCGGACCTCCCGGGACCGCCCGGGACCGCCCCGGACCGCCCGGACCGCCCGGGACCGCCCATGACCGCCCGGGACCGCCCGGGGCCGCCCGGGACCGCCCGGGACCGCCCGGGACCGCCCGGGACCGGCCGGGACCGCCCCGGACCGGCCGGACCGCCCCGGACCTCCGGGACCGCCCGGGACTGCACGGGACCGCCCGAGACCGCCCGGGACCGCCCGGACCGCCCCGGGACCGCCCCGGACCGCCCGGGACCACCCCGGACCGCCCGGGACCGCCCGGGACCGCCCGGGACCGCCCGGGACCGCCGCGGACCGCCCGGGACTGCCCGGGACCGCCCGGGACCGCCCAGGACCGCCCGGGACCGCCCCAGACCGCCCGGGACCGTCCCGGACCGCCCGGGACCGCCCGGGACCGCCCGGGATTGCCCGGGACCGCCCGGGACCGCCCGGGACCGTCCGGGACTGCCCGGGACCGACCGGTACCGCCCGGACCCGCCCGGGACCGCCCGGGACCGCCGGACCGCCCGGGACCGCCCGGGACCGCCCGGACCGCCCGGGACCGCCCGGGACCGCCCCGGACAGCCCGGGAACCGCCCCGGACCGCCCGGGACCGCCCCGGACCGCCCAGGACCCCCCCGAGACCGCCCGGGACCGCCCGGGACCGCCCGGGACCGCCCGGGACCACCCGGGACTGGCCGGGACCGCCCGGGACCGGCCGGGACCGCCCGGACCGGCCGGGACCGCCCCGGACCTCCGTGACCGCCCAGGACCGCCCCGGACCGCCCCGGACCGCCCGGAACCACCCCGGACCGCCCGGGACCGCCCGGGACCGCCCGAGACCGCCCGGGACCGCCCGGGACCGCCCGGGACCGCCCGGGACCGCCCCGGACCGCCCCGGACCGCCCGGAACCACCCCGGACCGCCCGGGACCGCCTGGGACCGCCCGAGACCGCCCGGGACCGCCCGGGACCGCCCGGGACCGCCCGGGACCGCCCCGGACCGCCCCGGACCGCCCGGGACCGCCCGGACCGCCCAGGACCGCCCGGGACCGGACCGCCCCGGACCGCCCCGGACCGACCCGGACCGCCCCGGACTGCCCCGGACCGCCCGGGACAGCCGGGATCGCCCGGGACCGCCCGGGACCGCCCGGGACCGCCCGGACCTCCCGGGACTGCCCGGGACCGCCCCGGACCGCCCCGGACCGCCCGGGGACCGCCCATGACCGCCCGGGACCGCCCGGAGCCGCCCGGGACCGCCCGGGACCGCCCGGGACCGCCCGGGACCGGCCGGGACCGCCCCGGACCGGCCGGGACCGCCCCGGACCTCCGGGACCGCCCGGGACTGCACGGGACCGCCCGAGACCGCCCGGGACGGCCCGGAACCGCCCCGGACCGCCCCGACTGCCCGGGACCGCCCCGGACCGCCCGGGACCGCCCGGGACCGCCCGGGACCGCCCGGGACCGCCCCGGACCGCCCGGGACCGCCCGGGACCGCCCGGGACCGCCCAGGACCGCCCGGGACCGCCCGGGGACCGCCCGGGACCGCCCCGGACCGCCCGGGACCCCCCGGGACCGCCCGGGACCGCCTGGGACCGCCCGGGATCGCCCGGGACCACCCGGGACCGCCCGGGACTGCGCGGACCGACCGGTACCGCCCGGGACCGCCCGGGACCCGCCCGGGACCGCCCGGGACCGCCCGGGACCGCCCCGTACCGCCCGGGACCGCCCGGGACTGCCCCGGACAGCCCGGGACCGCCCCGGACCGCCCGGAACCGCCCCGGACCGCCCGGGACCCCCCGAGACCGCCCGGGACCGCCCGGGGACCGCCCGGGACCGCCCGGGACCGCCCGGGACCGGCCGGGACCGCCCGGGACCGGCCGGGACCGCCCGGACCGGCGGGACCGCCCCGGACCTCCCGGGACCGCCCGTGACTGCCCGGGGACCGCGGCCGGGAGCCGACGGGACCGCCCGGGACCGCCCCGGTACCGCCCGGGACCGCCCGGGACCGCCCCGACAGCCCGGACCGCCCGGACCGCCCGGACCGCCCCGGACCGCCCAGGACCCCCCAGACCGCCCGGGACCGCCCCGGGGCCGCCCGGGACCGCCCGGGACCACCCGGGACTGGCCGGGACCGCCCGGGACCGGCCGGGACCGCCCGGACCGGCCGGGACCGCCCCGGACCTCCCGTGACCGCCCGGGATCGCCCCGGACCGCCCCGGACCGCCCGGAACCACCCCGGACCGCCCGGGACCGCCCGGGACCGCCCGAGACCGCCCGGGACCGCCCGGGACCGCCCGGACCGCCCGGGACCGCCCCGGACCGCCCGGGACCGCCCCGGACCGCCCGGGACTGCCCGGGATCGCCCCGGACCGCCCCGACCGCCCCGGACCGACCCGGACCGCCCCGGACTGCCCCGGACCGCCCGGGACAGCCGGGACCGCCCGGGGACCGCCCGGGACCGCCCGGGACCCCCGGACCCCCGGGACCGCCCGGACCGCCCCGGCCGCCCCGGACCGCCCGGGAGGCCGGGACCGCCGTGGACCGGCCGGGTCTGCCCCGGACCGCCCGGGCCGCCCGGGACGGCCCCTGACCGCCCCGGACCGCCCGGGACTGCCCCGGACCGCCCGGGACCGCCCGGGACCGCCCGGGACCGCCCGGACCGCCCCGGACCGCCCGGGACCGCCCGGGACCCGCCCCGACCGCCCCGGACCGCCCCGGACCGCCCGGGACCGCCCCGGACCGCCCGGGACCGCCCGGGACCGCCCGGACCGCCCGGGACCGCCCCGGACCGCCCCAGTCCGCCCGGGACCGCCCCGGACCGCCAGGGACCGCCCGGGACCGCCCGGACCGCCCGGGACCGCCCGGGACCGCCCGGGACTGCCCAGGACCGCCCGGGACCAGCCGGGACCGCCCCGGACCGGCCGGGACCGCTCCAGACCTCCCGGGACCGCCCGGGACTGCACGGGACCGCCCGGAGACCGCCCGGGACCGCCCGGGACCGCCCCGGACCGCCCCGGACCGCCCGGGACCGCCCATGACCGCCGGGACCGCCCGGGGCCGCCCGGGACCGCCCGGGACCGCCCGGACGCCCGGGACCGCCGGGACCGCCCGGACCGGCCGGGACCGCCCCCGGACCTCCCGGGACCGCCCGGGACTGCACGGGACCGCCCGAGACTGCCCGGACGGCCCGGGACCGCCCCGGACCGCCCGGACTGCCCGGGACCGCCCCGGACCGGCCCGGGACCGCCCGGGACCGCCCGGACCGCCCGGGACTGCCCCGGACGCCCGGGACCGCCCGGGACCGCCCGGGACCGCCCCAGGACCGCCCGGGACCGCCCGGGACCGCCCGGGACCGCCCCGGACCGCCCGGGACCGCCCGGGACCGCCCGGGGACCGCCTGGGACCGCCCGGATCGCCCGGGACCACCCGGGACCGCCCGGGACTGCCCCGGGACCGACCGGTACCGCCCGGGACCGCCCGGGACCGCCCGGGACCGCCCGGGACCGCCCGGGGACCGCCCCGTACCGCCCCGGGACCGCCCGGGACTGCCCCGGACAGCCCGGGACCGCCCCGGACCGCCCGAACCGCCCCGGACCGCCCGGTACCCCGAGACCGCCCGGGACCGCCCGGGGCCGCCCGGGACCGCCCGGGACCGCCCGGGACCGGCCGGGACCGCCCGGGACCGGCCGGGACCGCCCGGACCGGCCGGGACCGCCCCCGGGACCGCCCGGGACCCGCCCGGACCGCCCCGGACCGCCCCTGGAACCACCCCGGACCGCCCGGGACCGCCTGGGACCGCCCGAGACCGCCCGGACCGCCCGGACCGCCCGGGACCGCCCGGGACCGCCCCGGACCGCCCCGGACCGCCCGGGACCGCCCCGGACCGCCCAGGACCGCCCGGGACCGCCCCGGACCGCCCGGACCGCCCCGGACCGACCCGGACCGCCCGGACTGCCCGGACCGCCCGGGACAGCCCGGGATCGCCCGGGACCGCCCGGGACCGCCCGGGACCGCCCGGACCTCCCGGGACCGCCCGGGACCGCCCCGGACCGCCCCGGGAACCGCCCCGGACCCGGCCCATGACCGCTCGGGACCCGCCCGGGGCCGCCCGGGACCGCCCGGGACCGACCGGGGGCCGCCCGGGACCGCCCGGGACCGCCCGGGACCGCCCGGGACCGGCCGGGACCGCCCCGGACCGGCCGGGACCGCCCCGGACCTCCCGGGACCGCCCGGGACTGCACGGGACCGCCCGAGACCGCCCGGGACCGCCCGGGACCGCCCGGACCGCCCCGGACCGCCCGGGACCACCCCGGACCGCCCGGGACCGCCCGAAACCGCCCGGGACCGCCGGGACCGCCGCGGACCGCCCGGGACTGCCCGGGACCGCCCGGGACCGCCCAGGACCGCCCGGGACCGCCCCAGACCGCCCGGGACCGTCCCGGATCGCCCGGGACCGCCCGGGACCGCCCGGGATTGCCCGGGACCGCCCGGGACCGCCCGGGACCGTCCGGGACTGCCCGGGACCGACCGGTACCGCCCGGGACCGCCCGGGACCGCCCGGGACCGCCCGGGACCGCCCGGGACCGCCCCGTACCGCCCGGGACCGCCCGGGACCGCCCCGGACAGCCCGGGACCGCCCCGGACCGCCCGGGACCGCCCCGGACCGCCCAGGACCCCCCGAGACCGCCCGGGACCGCCCGGGACCGCCCGGGACCGCCCGGGACCACCCGGGACTGGCCGGGACCGCCCGGGACCGGCCGGGACCGCCCGGACCGGCTGGGACCGCCCCGGACCTCCCGTGACCGCCCGGGACCGCCCCGGACCGCCCCGGACCGCCCGGAACCACCCCGGACCGCCCGGGACCGCCCGGGACCGCCCGAGACCGCCCGGGACCGCCCGGGACCGCCCGGGACCGCCCGGGACCGCCCCGGACCGCCCCGGACCGCCCGGAACCACCCCGGACCGCCCGGGACCGCCTGGAACCGCCCGAGACCGCCCGGGACCGCCCGGGACCGCCCGGGACCGCCCGGGACCGCCCCGGACCGCCCCGGACCGCCCGGGACCGCCCCGGACCCGCCCAGGACCGCCCGGGACCGGACCGCCCCGGACCGCCCCGGACCGACCCGGACCGCCCCGGACTGCCCCGGACCGCCCGGGACAGCCCGGGATCGCCCGGGACCGCCCGGGACCGCCCGGGACCGCCCGGACCTCCCGGGACTGCCCGGGACCGCCCCGGACCGCCCCGGACCGCCCGGGACCGCCCATGACCGCCCGGGACCGCCCGGGGCCGCCCGGGACCGCCCGGGACCGCCCGGGACCGCCCGGGACCGGCCGGGACCGCCCCGGACCGGCGGGACCGCCCCGGACCTCCGGGACCGCCCGGGACTGCACGGGACCGCCCGAGACCGCCCGGGACGGCCCGGGACCGCCCCGGACCGCCCCGGACTGCCCGGGGACCGCCCCGGACCGCCCGGGACCGCCCGGGACCGCCCGGGACCGCCCGGGACCGCCCCGGACCGCCCGGGACCGCCCAGGACCGCCCGGGACCGCCCAGGACCGCCCGGGACCGCCGGGACCGCCCGGGACCGCCCCGGACCGCCCGGGACCGCCCGGGACCGCCCGGGACCGCCTGGGACCGCCCGGGATCGCCCGGGACCACCCGGGACCGCCCGGGACTGCCCGGGACCGACCGGTACCGCCCGGGACCGCCCGGGACCACCCGGGACCGGCCCGGGACCGCCCGGGACCGCCCCGTACCGCCCGGGACCGCCCGGGACTGCCCCGGACAGCCCGGGACCGCCCGGACCGCCCGGAACCGCCCCGGACCGCCCGGGACCCCCCGAGACCGCCCGGGACCGCCCGGGACCGCCCGGGACCGCCCGGGACCGCCCGGGACCGGCCGGGACCGCCCGGGACCGGCCGGGACCGCCCGGACCGGCCGGGACCGCCCCGGACCTCCCGGGACCGCCCGGGACCGCCCCGGACCGCCCCGGACCGCCCGGAACCACCCCGGACCGCCCGGGACCGCCTGGGACCGCCGAGACCGCCCGGGACCGCCCGGGACCGCCCGGGACCGCCCGGGACCGCCCCGGACCGCCCCGGACCGCCCGGGACCGCCCGGACCGCCCAGGACCGCCCGGGACCGCCCCGGACCGCCCCGGACCGCCCCGGACCGACCCGGACCGCCCGGACTGCCCCGGACCGCCCGGGACAGCCCGGGATCGCCCGGGACCGCCCGGGACCGCCCGGGACCGCCCGGACCTCCCGGGACCGCCCGGGACCGCCCCGGACCGCCCCGGACCGCCCGGGACCGCCCATGACCGCCCGGGACCGCCCGGGGCCCCCGGGACCGCCCGGGACCGCCCGGGACCGCCCGGGACCGGCCGGGACCGCCCCGGACCGGCCGGGACCGCCCCGGACCTCCCGGGACCGCCCGGGACTGCACCGGGACCGCCCGAGACCGCCCGGGACCGCCCGGGACCGCCCCGGACCGCCCCGGACCGCCCGGGACCACCCCGGACCGCCCGGGACCGCCCGGGACCGCCCGGGACCGCCCGGGACCGCCGCGGACCGCCCGGGACTGCCCGGGACCGCCCGGGACCGCCCAGGACCGCCCGGGACCGCCCCAGACCGCCCGGGACCGTCCCGGACCGCCCGGGACCGCCCGGGACCGCCCGGGATTGCCCGGGACCGCCCGGGACCGCCCGGGACCGTCCGGGACTGCCCGGGACCGACCGGTACCGCCCGGGACCGCCCGGGACCGCCCGGGACCGCCCGGGACCGCCCGGGACCGCCCCGTACCGCCCGGGACCGCCCGGGACGCCCCGGACAGCCCGGGACCGCCCCGGACCGCCCGGGACCCGCCCCGGACCGCCCAGGACCCCCCGAGACCGCCCGGGACCGCCCGGGACCGCCCGGGACCGCCCGGGACCACCCGGGACTGGCCGGGACCGCCCGGGACCGGCCGGGACCGCCCGGACGGCCGGGACCGCCCCGGACCTCCCGTGACCGCCCGGGATCGCCCGGACCGCCCCGACCGCCCGGAACCACCCCGGACCGCCCGGGACCGCCCGGGACCGCCCGAGACCGCCCGGGACCGCCCGGGACCGCCCGGGACCGCCCGGGACCGCCCCGGACCGCCCCGGACCGCCCGGAACCACCCCGGACCGCCCGGGACCGCCTGGGACCGCCCGAGACCGCCCGGGACCGCCCGGGACCGCCCGGGACCGCCCGGGACCGCCCCGGACCGCCCCGGGACCGCCCGGGAACCGCCCCGGACCGCCCAGGACCGCCCGGGACCGGACCGCCCCGGACCGCCCCGGACCGACCCGGACCGCCCCGGACTGCCCCGGACCGCCCGGGACAGCCCGGGATCGCCCGGGACCGCCCGGGACCCGCCCGGGACCGCCCGGACCTCCCGGGACTGCCCGGGACCGCCCCGGACCGCCCCGGACCGCCCGGGACCGCCCATGACCGCCCGGGACCGCCCGGGGCCGCCCGGGACCGCCCGGGACCGCCCGGGACCGCCCGGGACCGGCCGGGACCGCCCCGGACCGGCCGGGACCGCCCCGGACCTCCCGGGACCGCCCGGGACTGCACGGGACCGCCCGTGACCGCCCGGGACGGCCCGGGGACCGCCCCGGACCGCCCCGGACTGCCCGGGACCGCCCCGGACCGCCCGGGACCGCCCGGGACCGCCCGGGACCGCCCGGGACCGCCCCGGACCGCCCGGGACCGCCCGGGACCGCCCGGGACCGCCCAGGACCGCCCGGGACCGCCCGGGACCGCCCGGGACCGCCCGACCGCCCGGGACCGCCCGGACCGCCCGGGACCGCCTGGGACCGCCCGGGATCGCCCGGGACCACCCGGGACCGCCCGGGACTGCCCGGGACCGACCGGTACCGCCCGGGACCGCCCGGGACCGCCCGGGACCGCCCGGGACCGCCCGGGACCGCCCCGTACCGCCCGGGACCGCCCGGGACTGCCCCGGACAGCCCGGGACCGCCCCGGACCGCCCGGAACCGCCCCGGACCGCCCGGGACCCCCCGAGACCGCCCGGGACCGCCCGGGACCGCCGGGACCGCCCGGGACCGCCCGGGACCGGCCGGGACCGCCCGGGGACCGGCCGGGACCGCCCGGACCGGCCGGGACCGCCCCGGACCTCCCGGGACCGCCCGTGACTGCATGGGACCGACCGGTACCGCCCGGGACCGCCCGGGACCGCCGGGACCGCCCGGGACCGCCCCGTACCGCCCGGGACCGCCCGGGACCGCCCCGGACAGCCCGGGACCGCCCCGGACCGCCCGGGACCGCCCCGGACCGCCCAGGACCCCCCGAGACCGCCCGGGACCGCCCGGGACCGCCCGGGACCGCCCGGGACCACCCGGGACTGGCCGGGACCGCCCGGGACCGGCCGGGACCGCCCGGACCGGCCGGGACCGCCCCGGACCTCCCGTGACCGCCCGGGATCGCCCCGGACCGCCCCGGACCGCCCGGAACCACCCCGGACCGCCCGGGACCGCCCGGGACCGCCCGAGACCGCCCGGGACCGCCCGGGACCGCCCGGGACCGCCCGGGACCGCCCCGGACCTGCCCGGGACCGCCCCGGACCGCCCGGGACTGCCCGGGATCGCCCCGGACCGCCCCGGACCGCCCCGGACCGACCCGGACCGCCCCGGACTGCCCCGGACCGCCCGGGACAGCCCGGGACCGCCCGGGACCGCCCGGGACCGCCCGGGACCGCCCGGACCTCCCGGGACCGCCCGGGACCGCCCCGGACCGCCCCGGACCGCCCGGGACCGGCCGGGACCGCCGTGGACCGGCCGGGTCTGCCCCGGACCTCCCGGGACCGCCCGGGACCGCCCCGGACCGCCCCGGACCGCCCGGGACTGCCCCGGACCGCCCGGGACCGCCCGGGACCGCCCGGGACCGCCCCGACCGCCCCGGACCGCCCGGGACCGCCCGGGACCGCCCCGGACCGCCCCGGACCGCCCCGGACCGCCCGGGACCGCCCCGGACCGCCCGGGACCGCCCGGGACCGCCCCGGACCGCCCGGGACCGCCCCGGACCGCCCCAGTCCGCCCGGGACCGCCCCGGACCGCCAGGGACCGCCCGGGACCGCCCCGGACCGCCCGGGACCGCCCGGGACCGCCCGGGACTGCCCAGGACCGCCCGGGACCAGCCGGGACCGCCCCGGACCGGCCGGGACCGCTCCGGACCTCCCGGGACCGCCCGGGACTGCACGGGACCGCCCGAGACCGCCCGGGACCGCCCGGGACCGCCCCGGACCGCCCCGGACCGCCCGGGACCGCCCTGGACCGCCCGGGACCGCCCGGGACCGCCCGGGACCGCCCGGGACCGCCCCGGACCGCCCGGGACCGCCCGGGACCGCCCGGGACCGCCCAGGACCGCCCGGGACCGCCCCGGACCGCCCGGGACCGCCCGGGACCGCCCGGGACCGCCCGGGACCGCCCGGGACCGCCCGGGACCGCCCGGGACCGCCCGGGACTGCCCGGGACCGACCGGTACCGCCGGGACCGCCCGGGACCGCCCGGGACCGCCCGGGACCGCCCCGTACCGCCTGGGACCGCCCTGGACCGCCCCGGACAGCCCGGGACCGCCCGGACCGCCCGGGACCGCCCCGGACCGCCCGGGACCCCCGAGACCGCCCGGGACCGCCCGGGACCGCCCGGGACCGCCCCGGACCGCCCGGGACCGCCCCGGACCTCCTGGGACCGCCCGGGACCGCCCTGGACCGCCCCGGACCGCCCGGAACCACCCCGGACCGCCCGGGACCGCCGGGACCGCCCGGGGACCGCCCGGGACCGCCCCGGACCGCCCCGGACCGCCCGGGACCGCCCCGGACCGCCCGGGACAGCCCGGGACCGCCCGGGACCGCCCGGACCGCCGGGACCGCCCGGACCTCCCGGGACCGCCCGGGACCGCCCCGGACCGCCCGGACCGCCCGGGACCGCCCATGACCGCCCGGGACCGCCCCGGGGCCGCCCGGGACCGCCCGGGACCGCCCGGGACCGCCCGGGACCGGCCGGGACCGCCCCGGACCTCCCGTGACCGCCCGGGACCGCCCCGGACCGCCCCGGACCGCCCGGAACCACCCCGGACCGCCCGGGACCGCCCGGGACCGCCCGAGACCGCCCGGGACTGCCCGGGACCGCCCGGGACCGCCCGGGACCGCCCGGGACCGCCTGGGACCGCCCGGGACCGCCCCGGACCGCCCGGGACTGCCCGGGATCGCCCCGGACCGCCCCGGGACCGCCCCGGACCGACCCGGACCGCCCCGGACTGCCCCGGACCGCCCGGGACAGCCCAGGACCGCCCGGGACCGCCCGGGACCGCCCGGGACCGCCCGGACCTCCCGGGACCGCCCGGGACCCGCCCTGGACCGCCCCGGACCGCCCGGGACCGGCCGGGACCGCCGTGGACCGGCCGGGTCTGCCCCGGACCTCCCGGACCGCCGGGACCGCCCCGGACCGCCCCGGACCGCCCGGGACTGCCCCCTGCCCCGGACCGCCCGGGACCGCCCGGGACCGTCCGGGACCGCCCCGGACCGCCCCGGACCGCCCGGGACCGCCCGGGACCGCCCCGGACCGCCCCGGACCGCCCCGGACCGCCCGGGACCGCCCCGGACCGCCCGGGACCGCCCGGGACCGCCCCAGACCGCCCGGGACCGCCCCGGACCGCCCCAGTCCGCCCGGGACCGCCCCGGACCGCCAGGGACCGCCCGGGACCGCCCCGGACCGCCCGGGACCGCCCGGGACCGCCCGGGACTGCCCGGGACCGCCCGGGACCAGGCGGGACCGCCCCGGACCGGCCGGGACCGCTCCGGACCTCCCGGGACCGCCCGGGACTGCACGGGACCGCCTGAGACCGCCCGGGACCGCCCGGGACCGCCCCGGACCGCCCCGGACCGCCCGGGACCGCCCTGGACCGCCCGGGACCGCCCGGGACCGCCCGGGACCGCCCGGGACCGCCCCGGACCGCCCGGGACCGCCGGGACCGCCCGGGACCGCCCAGGACCGCCCGGGACCGCCCGGGACCGCCCGGGACCGCCCGGGACCGCCCGGGACCGCCCGGGACCGCCCGGGACCGCCCGGGACCGCCCGGGACTGCCCGGGACCGACCGGTACCGCCCGGGACCGCCCGGGACCGCCGGGACCGGCCGGGACCGCCCGGGACCGCCCCGTACCGCCTGGGACCGCCCTGGACCGCCCCGGACAGCCCGGGACCGCCCCGGACCGCCCGGGACCGCCCCGGACCGCCCGGAACCCCCCGAGACCGCCCGGGACCGCCCGGGACCGCCCGGGACCGCCCCGGACCGCCCGGGACCGCCCCGGACCTCCTGGGACCGCCCGGGACCGCCCCGGACCGCCCCGGACCGCCCGGAACCACCCCGGACCGCCCGGGACCGCCCGGGACCGCCCGAGACCGCCCGGGACCGCCCGGGACCGCCCGGGACCGCCCGGGACCGCCCCGGACCGCCCCGGACCGCCCGGGACCGCCCCGGACCGCCTGGGACAGCCCGGGACCGCCCGGGACTGCCCGGGACCGCCCGGGACCGCCCGGACCTCCCGGGACCGCCCGGGACCGCCCCGGACCGCCCCGGACCGCCCGGGACCGCCCATGACCGCCCGGGACCGCCCGGGGCCGCCCGGGACCGCCCGGGACCGCCCGGGACCGCCCGGGACCGGCCGGGACCGCCCCGGACCGGCCGGGACCGCCCCGGACCTCCCGGGACCGCCCGGGACTGCACGGGACCGCCCGAGACCGCCCGGGACCGCCCGGGACCGCCCCGGACCGCCCCGGACCGCCCGGGACCGCCCCGGACCGACCGGGACCGCCCGGGACCGCCCGGGACCGCCCGGACCTCCCGGGACCGCCCGGGAACGCCCCGGACCGCCCCGGACCGCCCGGGACCGCCCATGACCGCCCGGGACCACCCGGGGCCGCCTGGGACCGCCCGGGACCGCCCGGGACCGCCCGGGACCGGCCGGGACCGCCCCGGACCGGCCGGGACCGCCCCGGACCTCCCGGGACCGCCCGGGACTGCACGGAACCGCCGGGACCGCCCGGGACCGCCCCGGACCGCCCCGGACCGCCCGGGACCGCCCCGGACCGCCCGGGACCGCCCGGGACCGCCCGGGACCGCCCGGGACCGCCCCGGACCGCCCGGGACTGCCCGGGACCGCCCGGGACCGCCCAGGACCGCCCGGGACCGCCCCAGACCGCCCGGGACCGTCCCGGACCGCCCGGGACCGCCCGGGACCGCCCGGGATTGCCCGGTACCGCCCGGGACCGCCCGGGACCGTCCGGGACTGCCCGGGACCGACCGGTACCGCCCGGGACCGCCCGGGACCGCCCGGGACCGCCCGGGACCGCCCGGGACCGCCCCGTACCGCCCGGGACCGCCCGGGACCGCCCCGGACAGCCCGGGACCGCCCCGGACCGCCCGGGACCGCCCCGGACCGCCCAGGACCCCCCGAGACCGCCCGGGACCGCCCGGGACCGCCCGGGACCGCCCGGGACCGCCCGGGACTGGCCGGGACCGCCCGGGACCGGCCGGGACCGCCCGGACCGGCCGGGACCGCCCCGGACCTCCCGTGACCGCCCGGGACCGCCCCGGACCGCCCCGGACCGCCCGGAACCACCCCGGACCGCCCGGGACCGCCCGGGACCGCCCGAGACCGCCCGGGACCGCCCGGGACCGCCCGGGACCGCCCGGGACCGCCCGGGACCGCCCCGGACCGCCCGGGACCGCCCCGGACCGCCCGGGACTGCCCGGGATCGCCCCGGACCGCCCCGGACCGCCCCGGACCGACCCGGACCGCCCCGGACTGCCCCGGACCGCCCGGGACAGCCCGGGACCGCCCGGGACCGCCCGGGACCGCCCGGGACCGCCCGGACCTCCCGGGACCGCCCGGGACCGCCCCGGACCGCCCCGGACCGCCCGGGACCGGCCGGGACCGCCGTGGACTGGCCGGGTCTGCCCCGGACCTCCCGGGACCGCCCGGGACCGCCCCGGACCGCCCCGGACCGCCCGGGACTGCCCCGGACCGTCCGGGACCGCCCGGGACCGCCCGGGACCGCCCCGGACCGCCCCGGACCGCCCGGGACCGCCCGGGACCGCCCCGGACCGCCCCGGACCGCCCCGGACCGCCCGGGACCGCCCCGGACCGCCCGGGACCGCCCGGGACCGCCCCGGACCGCCCGGGACCGTCCCGGACCGCCCCAGTCCGCCCGGGACCGCCCCGGACCGCCAGGGACCGCCCGGGACCGCCCCGGACCGCCCGGGACCGCCCGGGACCGCCCGGGACTGCCCGGGACCGCCCGGGACCAGCCGGGACCGCCCCGGACCGGCCGGGACCGCCCCGGACCTCCCGGGACCGCCCGGGACTGCACGGGACCGCCCGAGACCGCCCGGGACCGCCCGGGACCGCCCCGGACCGCCCCGGACCGCCCCGGACCGCCCGGGACCGCCCTGGACCGCCCGGGACCGCCCGGGACCGCCCGGGACCGCCCGGGATCGCCCGGGACCGCCCCGGACCGCCCGGGACCGCCCGGGACCGCCCGGGACCGCCCAGGACCGCCCGGGACCGCCCCGGACCGCCCGGGACCGCCCGCGACCGCCCGGGACCGCCCGGGACCGCCCGGGACCGCCCGGGACCGCCCGGGACCGCCCGGGACTGCCCGGGACCGACCGGTACCGCCCGGGACCGCCCGGGACCGCCCGGGACCGCCCGGGACCGCCCGGGACCGCCCCGTACCGCCTGGGACCGCCCTGGACCGCCCCGGACAGCCCGGGACCGCCCCGGACCGCCCGGGACCGCCGCGGACCGCCCGGGACCCCCCGAGACCGCCCGGGACCGCCCGGGACCGCCCGGGACCGCCCCCGATCGCCCGGGACCGCCCCGGACCTCCTGGGACCGCCCGGGACCGCCCCGGACCGCCCCGGACCGCCCGGAACCACCCCGGACCGCCCGGGACCGCCCGAGACCGCCCTGGACCGCCCGGGACCGCCCGGGACCGCCCGGGACCGCCCCGGACCGCCCCGGACCGCCCGGGACCGCCCCGGACCGCCCAGGACCGCCCGGGACCGCCCCGGACCGCGCCGGACCGCCCCGGACCGACCCGGACCGCCCCGGACTGCCCCGGACCGCCCGGGACAGCCCGGGACCGCCCCGGACCGCCAGGGACCGCCCCGGACCGCCCGGGACCGCCCGGGACCGCCCCGGACCGCCCGGGACCGCCCCGGACCGCCCCAGTCCGCCCGGGACCGCCCCGGACCGCCAGGGACCGCCCGGGACCGCCCGGGACCGCCCTGGACCGCCCGGGACCACCCCGGACTGCCCGGGACCGCCCGGGACCAGCCGGGACCGCTCCGGACCGGCCGGGACCGCCCCGGACCTCCCGGGACCGCCCGGGACTGCACGGGACCGCCCGAGACCGCCCGGGACCCCCCGGGACCGCCCCGGACCGCCCCGGACCGCCCGGGACCGCCCGGGACCGCCCGGGACCGCCCGGGACAGCCCCGGACCGCCCCGGACCGCCCGGGACCACCCGGGACCGCTCAGGAGCGCCCGGGACCGCCCGGGACCGCCCGGGACCGCCCGGGACCGCCCGGGACCGCCCGGGACCGCCCGGGACCGACCGGTACCGCCTGGGACCGCCCGGGACCGCCCGGGACCGCCCGGGACCGCCCGGGACCGCCCCGTACCGCCCGGGACCGCCCTGGACCGCCCCGGACAGCCCGGGACCGCCCCGAACCGCCCGGGACCGCCCCGGACCGCCCGGGACCCCCCGAGACCGCCCGGGACCGCCCGGGACCGCCCGGGACCGCCCGGGACCGCCCGGGACCGGCCGGGACCGCCCGGGACCGGCCGGGACCGCCCGGACCGGCCGGGACCGCCCCGGACCTCCTGGGACCGCCCGGGACCGCCCCGGACCGCCCCGGACCGCCCGGAACCACCCCGGACCGCCCGGGACCGCCCGGGACCGCCCGAGACCGCCCGGGACCGCCCGGGACCGCCCGGGACCGCCCGGGAGCGCCCCGGACCGCCCCGGACCGCCCGGGACCGCCCCGGACCGCCCAGGACCGCCCGGGACCGCCCCGGACCGCGCCGGACCGCCCCGGACCGACCCGGACCGCCCAGGACATCTCCGGACCGCCCGGGACAGCACGGGACCGCCCGGGACCGCCCGGGACCGCCCGGGACCGCCCGGACCTCCCGGGACCGCCCGGGACCGCCCCGGACCGCCCCGGACCGCCCGGGACCGCCCGGGACCGCCCGGGACCGCCCGGGACCGCCCCGGACGGCCCGGGACCGCCCGGGACCGCCCGGGACCTCCCGGGACCGCCCGGGACCGCCTCGGACTGCCCCAGCCCGCCCGGGACCGCCCCGGACCGCCCGGGACCGCCCGGGACCGCCCGGGACCGCCCGGGACCGCCCGGGACCGCCCCGGACCGCCCGGGACCGCCCGGGACCGCCCGGGACCACCCAGGACCGCCCGGGACCGCCCCGGACCGCCCGGGACCGCCCGGGACCGCCCGGGACCGCTCAGGACCGCCCGGGACCGCCCCGGACCGCCCGGGACCGCCCGGGACCGCCCGGAACCGCCCGGGACCGCCCGGGACCGCCCGGGACCGCCCGGGACCGCCCGGGACCGACCGGTACCGCCCGGGACCGCCCGGGACCGCCCGGGACCGCCCGGGACCGCCCGGGACCGCCCTGTACCGCCCGGGACCGCCCTGGACCGCCCCGGACAGCCCGGGACCGCCCCGGACCGCCCGGGACCGCCCCGGACCGCCCAGGACCCCCCGAGACCGCCCGGGACCGCCCGGGACCGCCCGGGACCCCCCGGGACCGCCCGGGACCGGCCGGGACCGCCCGGGACCGGCCGGGACCGCCCGGACCGGCCGGGACCGCCCCGGACCTCCTGGGACCGCCCGGGACCGCCCCGGACCGCCCCGGACCGCCCGGAACCACCCCGGACCGCCCGGGACCGCCCGGGACCGCCCGAGACCGCCCGGGACCGCCCGGGACCGCCCGGGAGCGCCCCGGACCGCCCCGGACCGCCCGGGACCGCCCCGGACCGCCCAGGACCGCCCGGGACCGCCCCGGACTGCACCGGACCGCCCCGGACCGACCCGGACCGCCCAGGACTGCCCCGGACCGCCCGGGACAGCCCGGGACCGCCCGGGACCGCCCGGGACCGACCGGGACCGCCCGGACCTCCCGGGACCGCCCGCGACCGCCCCGGACCGCCCCGGACCGCCCGGGACCGCCCGGGACCGCCCGGGACCGCCCGGGACCGCCCGGGACCGCCCGCAACTGCCCCGGACGGCCCGGGACCGCCCGGGACCGCCCGGGACCTCCCGGGAGCGCCCGGGACCGCCTCGGACTGCCCCAGACCGCCCGGGACCGCCCCGGACCGCCCGGGACCGCCCGGGACTGCCCGGGACCGACCGGTACCGCCCGGGACCGCCCGGGACCGCCCGGGACCGCCCGGGACTGCCCCGTACCGCCCGGAACCGCCCGGGACCGCCCCGGACAGCCCGGGACCGCCCCGGACCGTCCGGGACCGCCCCGGACCGCCCGGGACCGCCGGGGACCGCCCCGGACCGCCCCAGTCCGCCCGGGACCGCCCCGGACCGCCAGGGACCGCCCGGGACCGCCCGGGACCGCCCGGGACCGCCCGGGACCGCCCGGGACTGCCCGGGACCGCCCGGGACCAGCCGGGACCGCCCGGGACCGGCCGGGACGGCCCCGGACCGGCCGGGACTGGCCCGGACCTCCCGGGACCGCCCGGGACTGCACAGGACCGCCCGAGACCGCCCGGGACCGCCCGGGACCGCCTCGGACTGCCCCAGACCGCCCGGGACCGCCCCGGACCGCCCGGGACCGCCCGAGACCGCCTGGGTCCGCCCGGGACCGCCCGGGACCGCCCCGGACCGCCCGGGACCGCCCGGGACCGCCCGGGACCGCCCAGGACCGCCCGGGACCGCCCCGGACCGCCCGGGACCGCCCGGGACCGCCCGGGACCGCCCGGGACCGCCCCGGACGGCCCGGGACCGCCCGGGACCGCCCGGGACCTCCCGGGACCGCCCGGGACCGCCTCGGACTGCCCCAGCCCGCCCGGGACCGCCCCGGACCGCCCGGGACCGCCCGGGACCGCCCGGGACCGCCCGGGACCGCCCGGGACCGCCCCGGACCGCCCGGGACCGCCCGGGACCGCCCGGGACCGCCCAGGACCGCCCGGGACCGCCCCGGACCGCCCGGGACCGCCCGGGACCGCCCGGGACCGCTCAGGACCGCCCGGGACCGCCCCGGACCGCCCGGGACCGCCCGGGACCGCCCGGGACCGCCCGGGACCGCCCGGGACCGCCCGGGACCGCCCGGGACCGCCCGGGACCGACCGGTACCGCCCGGGACCGCCCGGGACCGCCCGGGACCGCCCGGGACCACCAGGGACCGCCCTGTACCGCCCGGGACCGCCCTGGACCGCCCCGGACAGCCCGGGACCGCCCCGGACCGCCCGGGACCGCCCCGGACCGCCCAGGACCCCCCGAGACCGCCCGGGACAGCCCGGGACCGCCCGGGACCGCCCGGGACCGCCCGGGACCGGCCGGGACCGCCCGGGACCGGCCGGGACCGCCCGGACCGGCCGGGACCGCCCCGGACCGCCTGGGACCGCCCGGGACCGCCCCGGACCGCCCCGGACCGCCCGGAACCACCCCGGACCGCCCGGGACCGCCCGGGACCGCCCGAGACCGCCCGGGACCGCCCGGGACCGCCCGGGAGCGCCCCGGACCGCCCCGGACCGCCCGGGACCGCCCCGGACCGCCCAGGACCGCCCGGGACCGCCCCGGACTGCGCCGGACCGCCCCGGACCGACCCGGACCGCCCAGGACTGCCCCGGACCGCCCGGGACAGCCCGGGACCGCCCGGGACCGCCCGGGACCGCCCGGGACCGCCCGGACCTCCCGGGACCGCCCGCGACCGCCCCGGACCGCCCCGGACCGCCCGGGACCGCCCGGGACCGCCCGGGACCGCCCGGGACCGCCCGGGACCGCCCGCAACTGCCCCGGACGGCCCGGGACCGCCAGGGACCGCCCGGGACCTCCCGGGAGCGCCCGGGACCGCCTCGGACTGCCCCAGACCGCCCGGGACCGCCCCGGACCGCCCGGGACCGCCCGGGACTGCCCGGGACCGACCGGTACCGCCCGGGACCGCCCGGGACCGCCCGGGACCGCCCGGGACTGCCCCGTACCGCCCGGAACCGCCCGGGACCGCCCCGGACAGCCCGGGACCGCCCCGGACCGTCCGGGACCGCCCCGGACCGCCCGGGACCGCCGGGGACCGCCCCGGACCGCCCCAGTCCGCCCGGGACCGCCCCGGACCGCCAGGGACCGCCCGGGACCGCCCGGGACCGCCCGGGACCGCCCGGGACCGCCCGGGACTGCCCGGGACCGCCCGGGACCAGCCGGGACCGCCCGGGACCGGCCGGGACGGCCCCGGACCGGCCGGGACTGGCCCGGACCTCCCGGGACCGCCCGGGACTGCACAGGACCGCCCGAGACCGCCCGGGACCGCCCGGGACCGCCTCGGACTGCCCCAGCCCGCCCGGGACCGCCCCGGACCGCCCGGGACCGCCCGAGACCGCCTGGGACCGCCCGGGACCGCCCGGGACCGCCCCGGACCGCCCGGGACCGCCCGGGACCGCCCGGGACCGCCCAGGACCGCCCGGGACCGCCCCGGACCGCCCGGGACCGTCCCGGACCGCCCGGGACCGCCCGGGACCGCCCGGGACCGCCCGGGACCGCCCGGGACCGCCCGGGACCGCCCGGGACCGCCCGGGACCGCCCGGGACCGCCCGGGACCGCCCGGGACCGCCCGGGACCGCCCGGAACCACCCCGGACCGCCCGGGACCGCCCGGGACCGCCCGAGACCGCCCGGGACCGCCCGGGACCGCCCGGGAGCGCCCCGGACCGCCCCGGACCGCCCGGGACCGCCCCGGACCGCCCAGGACCGCCCGGGACCGCCCCGGACTGCGCCGGACCGCCCCGGACCGACCCGGACCGCCCAGGACTGCCCCGGACCGCCCGGGACAGCCCGGGACCGCCCGGGACCGCCCGGGACCGCCCGGGACCGCCCGGACCTCCCGGGACCGCCCGCGACCGCCCCGGACCGCCCCGGACCGCCCGGGACCGCCCGGGACCGCCCGGGACCGCCCGGGACCGCCCGGGACCGCCCGCAACTGCCCCGGACGGCCCGGGACCGCCAGGGACCGCCCGGGACCTCCCGGGAGCGCCCGGGACCGCCTCGGACTGCCCCAGACCGCCCGGGACCGCCCCGGACCGCCCGGGACCGCCCGGGACTGCCCGGGACCGACCGGTACCGCCCGGGACCGCCCGGGACCGCCCGGGACCGCCCGGGACTGCCCCGTACCGCCCGGAACCGCCCGGGACCGCCCCGGACAGCCCGGGACCGCCCCGGACCGTCCGGGACCGCCCCGGACCGCCCGGGACCGCCGGGGACCGCCCCGGACCGCCCCAGTCCGCCCGGGACCGCCCCGGACCGCCAGGGACCGCCCGGGACCGCCCGGGACCGCCCGGGACCGCCCGGGACCGCCCGGGACTGCCCGGGACCGCCCGGGACCAGCCGGGACCGCCCGGGACCGGCCGGGACGGCCCCGGACCGGCCGGGACTGGCCCGGACCTCCCGGGACCGCCCGGGACTGCACAGGACCGCCCGAGACCGCCCGGGACCGCCCGGGACCGCCTCGGACTGCCCCAGCCCGCCCGGGACCGCCCCGGACCGCCCGGGACCGCCCGAGACCGCCTGGGACCGCCCGGGACCGCTCGGGACCGCCCCGGACCGCCCGGGACCGCCCGGGACCGCCCGGGACCGCCCAGGACCGCCCGGGACCGCCCCGGACCGCCCGGGACCGTCCCGGACCGCCCGGGACCGCCCGGGACCGCCCGGGACCGCCCGGGACCGCCCGGGACCGCCCGGGACCGCCCGGGACCGCCCGGGACTGCCCGGGACCGACCGGTACCGCCCGGGACCGCCCGGGACCGCCCGGGACCGCCCGGGACTGCCCCGTACCGCCCGGGACTGCCCAGGACCGCCCCGGACAGCCCGGGACCGCCCCAGACCGTCCGGGACCGCCCCGGACCGCCCGGGACCGCCCGGGACCGCCCCGGACCGCCCCAGTCCGCCCGGGACCGCCCCGGACCGCCAGGGACCGCCCGGGACCGCCCGGGACCGCCCGGGACCGCCCGGGACTGCCCGGGACCGCCCGGGACCAGCCGGGACCGCCCCAGACCGGCCGGGACCGCCCCGGACCTCCCGGGACCGCCAGGGACTGCACGGGACCGCCCGAGACCGCCCGGGACCGCCCGGGACCGCCCCGGACCGCCCCGGACCGCCCGGGACCGCCCCGGACCGCCCGGGACCGCCCGGGACCGCCCGGGACCGCCCGGGACCGCCCCGGACCGCCCGGGACCGCCCAGGACCGCCCGGGACCGCCCAGGACCGCCCGGGACCGCCCCGGACCGCCCGGGACCGTCCGGGACCGCCCGGGACCGCCCGGGACCGCCCAGGACCGCCCGGGACCGCCCGGGACTGCCCGGGACCGACCGGTACCGCCCGGGACCGCCCGGGACCGCCCGGGACCGCCCGGGACCGCCCCGTACCGCCCGGGACCGCCCGGGACCGCCCCGGACAGCCCGGGACCGCCCCGGACCGCCCGGGACCGCCCCGAACCGCCCGGGACCCCCCGAGACTGCCCGGGACCGCCCGGGACCGCCCGGGACCCCCCGGGACCGCCCGGGACCGGCCGGGACCGCCCAGGACCGGCCGGGACCGCCCGGACCGGCCGGGACCGCCCCGGACCTCCCGGGACCGCCCTGGACCTCCCCGGACCGCCCCGGACCGCCCGGAACCACCCCGGACCGCCCGGGACCGCCCAGGACCGCCCGAGACCGCCCGGGACCGCCCGGGACCGCCCGGGACCGTCCCGGACCGCCCCGGACCGCCCGGGACCGCCCCGGACCGCCCAGGACTGCCCGGGACCGCCTCGGACTGCCCCAGACCGCCCCGGACCGCCCCGGACCGCCCGGGACCGCCCGAGACCGCCCGGGACCGCCCGGGACCGCCCGGGACCGCCCCGGACCGCCCGGGACCGCCCGGGACGGCCCGGGACCGCCCAGGACCGCCCGGGACCGCCCCGGACCGCCCGGGACCGTCCCGGACCGCCCGGGACCGCCCGGGACCGCCCGGGACCGCCCGGGACCGCCCGGGACCGCCCGGGACCGCCCGGGACCGCCCGGGACTGCCCGGGACCGACCGGTACCGCCCGGGACCGCCCGGGACCGCCCGGGACCGCCCGGGACCGCCCGGGACTGCCCTGTACCGCCCGGGACCGCCCGGGACCGCCCCGGACAGCCCGGGACCGCCCCAGACCGTCCGGGACCGCCCCGGACCGCCCGGGACCGCCTGGGACCGCCCCGGACCGCCCCAGTCCACCCGGGACCGCCCCGGACCGCCAGGGACCGCCCGGGACCGCCCGGGACCGCCCGGGACCGCCCGGGACCGCCCGGGACTGCCCGGGACCGCCCGGGACCAGCCGGGACCGCCCCAGACCGGCCGGGACCGCCCCGGACCTCCCGGGACCGCCCGGGACTGCACGGGACCGCCCGAGACCGCCCGGGACCGCCCGGGACCGCCCCGGACCGCCCCGGACCGCCCGGGACCGCCCCGGACCGCCCGGGACCGCCCGGGACCGCCCGGGACCGCCCGGGACCGCCCCGGACCGCCCGGGACCGCCCAGGACCGCCCGGGACCGCCCAGGACCGCCCGGGACCGCCCCGGACCGCCCGGGAACGCCCGGGACCGCCCGGGACCGCCCGGGACCGCACGGGACCGCCCGGGACTGCCCGGGACCGACCGGTACCGCCCGGGACCGCCCGGGACCGCCCGGGACCGCCCGGGACCGCCCCGTACCGCCCGGGACCGCCCGGGACCGCCCGGGACCGCCCGGGACCGCCCGGGACTGCCCGGGACCGACCGGTACCGCCCGGGACCGCCCGGGACCGCCCGGGACCGCCCGGGACTGCCCTGTACCGCCCGGGACCGCCCGGGACCGCCCCGGACAGCCCGGGACCGCCCCAGACCGTCCGGGACCGCCCCGGACCGCCCGGGACCGCCTGGGACCGCCCCGGACCGCCCCAGTCCACCCGGGACCGCCCCGGACCGCCAGGGACCGCCCGGGACCGCCCGGGACCGCCCGGGACCGCCCGGGACCGCCCGGGACTGCCCGGGACCGCCCGGGACCAGCCGGGACCGCCCCAGACCGGCCGGGACCGCCCCGGACCTCCCGGGACCGCCCGGGACTGCACGGGACCGCCCGAGACCGCCCGGGACCGCCCGGGACCGCCCCGGACCGCCCCGGACCGCCCGGGACCGCCCCGGACCGCCCGGGACCGCCCGGGACCGCCCGGGACCGCCCGGGACCGCCCCGGACCGCCCGGGACCGCCCAGGACCGCCCGGGACCGCCCAGGACCGCCCGGGACCGCCCCGGACCGCCCGGGACCGCCCGGGACCGCCCGGGACCGCCCGGGACCGCACGGGACCGCCCGGGACTGCCCGGGACCGACCGGTACCGCCCGGGACCGCCCGGGACCGCCCGGGACCGCCCGGGACCGCCCCGTACCGCCCGGGACCGCCCGGGACCGCCCCGGACAGCCCGGGACCGCCCCGGACCGACCGGGACCGCCCCGGACCGCCCGGGACCCCCCGAGACTGCCCGGGACCGCCCGGGACCGCCCGGGACCCCCCGGGACCGCCCGGGACCGGCCTGGACGCCCGGACCGGCCCGGGACCGGCCGGGACCGCCCGGACCGGCCGGGACCGCCCCGGACCTCCCGGGACCGCCCGGGACCTCCCGGACCGCCCCGGACCGCCCGGAACCACCCCGGACCGCCCGAGACCGCCCGGGACCGCCCGGGACCGCCCGGGACCGCCCCGTACCGCCCGGGACCGCCCGGGACCGCCCCGGACAGCCCGGGACCGCCCCGGACCGCCCGGGACCGCCCCGGACCGCCCGGGACCCCCCGAGACTGCCCGGGACCGCCCGGGACCGCCCGGGACCCCCCGGGACCGCCCGGGACCGGCCGGGACCGCCCGGGACCGGCCGGGACCGCCCGGACCGGCCGGGACCGCCCCGGACCTCCCGGGACCGCCCGGGACCTCCCCGGACCGCCCCGGACCGCCCGGAACCACCCCGGACCGCCCGGGACCGCCCAGGACCGCCCGAGACCGCCCGGGACCGCCCGGAACCGCCCGGGACCGCCCCGGACCGCCCCGGACCGCCCGGGACCGCCCCGGACCGCCCAGGACTGCCCGGGACCGCCTCGGACTGCCCCAGACCGCCCCGGACCGCCCCGGACCGCCCGGGACCGCCCGAGACCGCCCGGGACCGCCCGGGACCGCCCGGGACCGCCCCGGACCGCCCGGGACCGCCCGGGACCGCCCGGGACCGCCCAGGACCGCCCGGGACCGCCCCGGACCGCCCGGGACCGTCCCGGACCGCCCGGGACCGCCCGGGACCGCCCGGGACCGCCCGGGACCGCCCGGGACCGCCCGGGACCGCCCGGGACCGCCCGGGACCGCCCGGGACTGCCCGGGACCGACCGGTACCGCCCGGGACCGCCCGGGACCGCCCGGGACCGCCCGGGACTGCCCCGTACCGCCCGGGACCGCCGGGACCGCCCCGGACAGCCCGGGACCGCCCCAGACCGTCCGGGACCGCCCCGGACCGCCCGGGACCGCCCGGGACCGCCCCGGACCGCCCCAGTCCGCCCGGGACCGCCCCGGACCGCCAGGGACCGCCCGGGACCGCCCGGGACCGCCCGGGACCGCCCGGGACCGCCCGGGACTGCCCGGGACCGCCCGGGACCAGCCGGGACCGCCCCAGACCGGCCGGGACCGCCCCGGACCTCCCGGGACCGCCCGGGACTGCACGGGACCGCCCGAGACCGCCCGGGACCGCCCGGGACCGCCCCCGGACCGCCCCGGACCGCCCGGGACCGCCCCGGACCGCCCGGGAACGCCCGGGACCGCCCGGGACCGCCCGGGACCGCCCCGGACCGCCCGGGACCGCCCAGGACCGCCCGGGACCGCCCAGGACCGCCCGGGACCGCCCCGGACCGCCCGGGACCGCCCGGGACCGCCCGGGACCGCCCGGGACCGCCCGGGACCGCCCGGGACCGCCCGGGACTGCCCGGGACCGACCGGTACGCCCGGGACCGCCCGGGACCGCCCGGGACCGCCCGGGACCGCCCCGTACCGCCCGGGACCGCCCGGGACCGCCCCGGACAGCCCGGGACCGCCCCGGACCGCCCGGGACCGCCCCGGACCGCCCGGGACCCCCCGAGACTGCCCGGGACCGCCCGGGACCGCCCGAGACCCCCCGGGACCGCCCGGGACCGGCCGGGACCGCCCGGGACCGGCCGGGACCGCCCGGACCGGCGGGACCGCCCCGGACCTCCCGGGACCGCCCGGGACCTCCCCGGACCGCCCCGGACCGCCCGGAACCACCCCGGACCGCCCGGGACCGCCCAGGACCGCCCGAGACCGCCCGGGACCGCCCGGGACCGCCCGGGACCGCCCCGGACCGCCCCGGACCGCCCGGGACCGCCCCGGACCGCCCAGGACTGCCCGGGACCGCCCCGGACCGCCCCGGACCGCCCCGGACCGACCTGGACCGCCCCGGACTGCCCCGGACCGCCCGGGACAGCCCGGGACCGCCCGGGACCGCCCGGGACCGCCCGGGACCGCCCGGACCTCCCGAGACCGCCCGGGACCGCCCCGGACCGCCCCGGACCGCCCGGGACCGCCCGGGACCGCCCGGGACCGCCCGGGACCGCCCGGGACCGCCCCGGACGGCCCGGGACCGCCCCGGACCGCCTCGGACCGCCCGGGACCGCCCGGGACCTCCCGGGACCGCCCCGGACCGCCCGGGACCGGCCGGGACCGCCCCGGACGGCCCGGGACCGCCCCGGACCGCCCCGGACCGCCCGGGACCGCCCGGGACCTCCCGGGACCGCCCGGGACCGCCCGGGACCGGCCGGGACCGCCCCGGACCGGCCGGGACCGCCCCGACCTCCCGGGATCGCCCGGGACTGCACAGGACCACCCGAGACCGCCCGGGACCGCCCGGGATCGCCCCGGACCGCCCCGGACCGCCCGGGACCGCCCCGGACCGCCCGGGACCGCCCGGGACCGCCCACGACCGCCCGGGACCGCCCCGGACCGCCCGGGACCACCCGGGACAGCCCCGGACCGCCCAGGACCGCCCAGGACCGCCCCAGACCGTCCGGGACCGTCCCGGACCGCCCGGGACCGCCCGGGACCGCCCGGGAACGCCCGGGACCGCCCGGGACCGCCCGGGACCGCCCGGGACTGCCCGGGACCGACCGGTACCGCCCGGGACCGCCTGGGACCGCCCGGGACCGCCCGGGACCGCCCGGGACCGCCCCGTACCGCACGGGACCGCCCGGGACCGCCCCGGACAGCCCGGGACCGCCCCGGACCGCCCGGGACCGCCCCGGACCGCCCGGGACCCCCCGAGACCGCCCGGGACCGCCCGGGACCGCCCGGGACCGCCCGGGACCGCCCGGGACCGGCCGGGACCGCCCGGGACTGGCCGGGACCGCCCGGACCGGCCGGGACCGCCCCGGACCTCCCGTGACCGCCCAGGACCGCCCCGGACCGCGCCGGACCGCCCGGAACCACCCCGGACCGCCCGGGACCGCCTAGGACCGCCCGGGACCGCCCGGGACCGCCCGGGACCGCCCGGGACCGCCCGGGACCGCCCCGGACCGCCCGGGACCGCCCCAGACCGCCCGGGACCGCCCGGGACCGCCCCGTACCGCCCAGACCGCCCGGGACCGCCCCGGACAGCCCGGGACCGCCCCGGACCGCCCGGGACCGCCCGGGACCGCCCGGGACCGCCCGGGACCGGCCCGGGACTGCCCGGGACCGCCTGGGACCAGCCGGGACCGACCGCCCCGGACCTCCCGGGACCGCCCGGGACTGCACGGGACCGCCCGAGACCGCCCGGGACCGCCCGGGACCGCCCCGGACCGCCCCGGACCGCCCGAGACCGCCCCGGACCGCCCGGGACCGCCCGGGACCGCCCGGGACCGCCCGGGACCGCCCCGGACCGCCCGGGACCGCCCAGGACCGCCCGGGACCGCCCAGGACCGCCCGGGACCGCCCCGGACCGCCCGGGACCGCCCCGGACCGCCCGGGACCGCCCGGACCGCCCGGGACCGCCCGGGACCGCCCGGGACCGCCCGGGACTGCCCGGGACCGACCGGTACCGCCCGGGACCGCCCGGGACCGCCCGGGACCGCCCGGGACCGCCCCGTACCGCCCGGGACCGCCCGGGACCGCCCCGGACAGCCCGGGACCGCCCCGGACTGCCCGGGACCGCCCCGGACCGCTCGGGACCCCCGAGACTGCCCGGGACCGCCCGGGACCGCCCGGGACCACCCGGGACCGCCCGGGACCGGCGGGACCGCCCGGGACCGGCCGGGACCGCCCGGACCGGCCGGGACCGCCCCGGACCTCCCGGGACCGCCCGGGACCTCCCCGGACGCCCCGGACCGCCCGGAACCACCCCGGACCGTCCGGGACCGCCCGAGACCGCCCGGGACCGCCCGGGACCGCCCGGGACCGCCCAGGACCGCCCGGCACCGCCCCGGACCGCCCGGACCGCCCGGGACCGCCCCGGACCGCCCCAGGACTGCCCGGGACCGCCCCGGACCGCCCCGGAACGCCCCGGACCGACCTGGACCGCCCCGGACTGCCCCGGACCGCCCGGGACAGCCCGGGACCGCCCGGGACCGCCCGGGACCGCCCGGGACCGCCCGGACCTCCCGGGACCGCCCGGGACCGCCCCGGACCGCCCCGGACCGCCCGGGACCGCCCGGGACCGCCCGGGACCGCCCGGGACCGCCCCGGACGGCCCGGGACCGCCCCGGACCGCCCCGGACCGCCCGGGACCGCCCGGGACCTCCCGGGACCGCCCGGGACCGCCCGGGACCGGCCGGGACCGCCCCGGACGGCCCGGGACCGCCCCGGACCGCCCCGGACCGCCCGGGACCGCCCGGGACCTCCCGGGACCGCCCGGGACTGCCCGGGACCGGCCGGGACCGCCCCGGACCGGCCGGGACCGCCCCGACCTCCCGGGATCGCCCGGGACTGCACAGGACTACCCGAGACCGCCCGGGACCGCCCGGGACCGCCCCGGACCGCCCGGACCGCCCGGGACCGCCCCGGACCGCCCGGGACCGCCCGGGACCGCCCACGACCGCCCGGGACCGCCCCGGACCGCCGGGGACCACCCGGGACCGCCCCGGACCGCCCAGGACCGCCCAGGACCGCCCCAGACCGTCCGGGACCGTCCCGGACCGCCCGGGACCGCCCGGGACCGCCCAGGACCGCCCGGGACCGCCCGGGACCGCCCGGGACCGCCCGGGACTGCCCGGGACCGACCGGTACCGCCCGGGACCGCCTGGGACCGCCCGGGACCGCCCGGGACCGCCCGGGACCGCCCCGTACCGCTCGGGACCGCCCGGGACCGCCCCGGACAGCCCGGGACCGCCCCGGACCGCCCGGGACCGCCCCGAACCGCCCGGGACTCCCCGAGACCGCCCGGGACCGCCCGGGACCGCCCGGGACCGCCCGGGGACCGCCCGGGACCGGCCGGACCGCCCGGGACCGGCCGGGACCGCCCGGACCGGCCGGGACCGCCCCGGACCTCCCGTGACCGCCCAGGACCGCCCCGGACCGCCCCGGACCGCCCGGAACCACCCTGGACCGCCCGGGACCGCCCAGGACCGCCCGGGACCGCCCGGGACCGCCCGGGACCGCCCGGGACCGCCCGGGACCGCCCCGGACCGCCCGGGACCGCCCCGGACCGCCCGGGACCGCCCGGGACCGCCCCGTACCGCCCAGGACCGCCCGGGACCGCCCCGGACAGCCCGGGACCGCTCCGGACGCCGGGGACCCCCCGAGACTGCCCGGGACCGCCCGGGACCGCCCGGGACCGCCCGGGACCGCCCGGGACCGGCCGGGACCGCCCGGGACCGGCCGGGACCGCCCGGACCGGCCGGGACCGCCCCGGACCTCCCGTGACCGCCCAGGACCGCCCCGGACCGCCCCGGACCGCCCGGAACCACCCCGGACCGCCCGGGACCGCCCAGGACCGCCCGGGACCGCCCGGGACCGCCCGGGACCGCCCGGGACCGCCCCGGGACCGCCCCGGACCGCCCGGGACTGCCCCGGACCGCCCCGGACCGCCCGGGACCGCCCCGGACCGCCCCGGACCGCCCCGGACCGACCCGGACCGCCCCGGACTGCCCCGGACCGCACGGGACAGCCCGGGACCGCCCGGGACCGCCCGGGACCGCCCGGGACCGGCCGGACCTCCCGGGACCCCCGGGACCGCCCCGGACCGCCCCAGACCGCCCGGGACCGCCCGGGACCGCCCAAGACGCCTGGGACCGCCCGGGACCGCCCCGGACGGCCCGGGACCGCCCGGGACCGCCCCGGACCGCCCCGGACCGCCCGGGACCGCCCGGGACCGCCCGGGACCGCCCGGGACCGCCCGGGACTGCCCGGGACCGCCTGGGACCAGCCGGGACCGCCCCGGACCGGCCGGGACCGCCCCGGACCTCCCGGGACCGCCCGGACTGCACGGGACCGCCCGAGACCGCCCGGGACCGCCCGGGACCGCCCCGGACCGCCCCGGACCGCCCGGGACCGCCCCGGACCGCCCGGGACCGCCCGGGACCGCCCGGGACCGCCCGGGACCGCCCCGGACCGCCCGGGACCGCCCAGGACCGCCCGGGACCGCCCAGGACCGCCCGGGACCGCCCCGGACCGCCCGGGACCGCCCCGGACCGCCCGGGACCGCCCGGGACCGCCCGGGACCGCCCGGGACCGCCCGGGACCGCCCGGGACTGCCCGGGACCGACCGGTACCGCCCGGGACCGCCCGGGACCGCCCGGGACCGCCCGGGACCGCCCCGTACCGCCCGGGACCGCCCGGGACCGCCCGGACAGCCCGGGACCCGCCCCGGACTGCCCGGGACCGCCCCGGACCGCTCGGGACCCCCCGAGACTGCCCGGGACCGCCCGGGACCGCCCAGGACCACCCGGGACCGCCCGGGACCGGCCGGGACCGCCCGGGACCGGCCGGGACCGCCCGGACCGGCCGGGGACCGCCCCGGACCTCCCGGGACCGCCCGGGACCTCCCCGGACCGCCCCGGACCGCCCGGAACCACCCCGGACCGTCCGGGACCGCCCGAGACCGCCCGGGACCGCCCGGGACCGCCCGGGACCGCCCAGGACCGCCCGGCACCGCCCCGGACCGCCCCGGACCGCCCGGGACCGCCCCGGACCGCCCAGGACTGCCCGGGACCGCCCCGGACCGCCCCGGAACGCCCCGGACCGACCTGGACCGCCCCGGACTGCCCCGGACCGCCCGGGACAGCCCGGGACCGCCCGGGACCGCCCGGGACCGCCCGGGACCGCCCGGACCTCCCGGGACCGCCCGGGACCGCCCCGGACCGCCCCGGACCGCCCGGGACCGCCCGGGACCGCCCGGGACCGCCCGGGACCGCCCCGGACGGCCCGGGACCGCCCCGGACCGCCCCGGACCGCCCGGGACCGCCCGGGACCTCCCGGGACCGCCCGGGACCGCCCGGGACCGGCCGGGACCGCCCCGGACGGCCCGGGACCGCCCCGGACCGCCCCGGACCGCCCGGGACCGCCCGGGACCTCCCGGGACCGCCCGGGACTGCCCGGGACCGGCCGGGACCGCCCGGACCGGCCGGGACCGCCCCGACCTCCCGGGATCGCCCGGGACTGCACAGGACTACCCGAGACCGCCCGGGACCGCCCGGGACCGCCCCGGACCGCCCCGGACCGCCCGGGACCGCCCCGGACCGCCCGGGACCGCCCGGGACCGCCCACGACCGCCCGGGACCGCCCCGGACCGCCGGGGACCACCCGGGACCGCCCCGGACCGCCCAGGACCGCCCAGGACCGCCCCAGACCGTCCGGGACCGTCCCGGACCGCCCGGGACCGCCCGGACCGCCCAGGACCGCCCGGGACCGCCCGGGACCGCCCGGGACCGCCCGGGACTGCCCGGGACCGACCGGTACCGCCCGGGACCGCCTGGGACCGCCCGGGACCGCCCGGGACCGCCCGGGACCGCCCCGTACCGCTCGGGACCGCCCGGGACCGCCCCGGACAGCCCGGGACCGCCCCCGGACCGCCCGGGACCGCCCCGAACCGCCCGGGACTCCCCGAGACCGCCCGGGACCGCCCGGGACCGCCCAGGACCGCCCGGGACCGCCCGGGACCGGCCGGGACCGCCCGGGACCGGCCGGGACCGCCCGGACCGGCGGGACCGCCCCGGACCTCCCGTGACCGCCCAGGACCGCCCCGGACCGCCCCGGACCGCCCGGAACCACCCTGGACCGCCCGGGACCGCCCAGGACCGCCCGGGACCGCCCGGGACCGCCCGGGACCGCCCGGGACCGCCCGGGACCGCCCCGGACCGCCCGGGACCGCCCCGGACCGCCCGGGACCGCCCGGGACCGCCCCGTACCGCCCAGGACCGCCCGGGACCGCCCCGGACAGCCCGGGACCGCTCCGGACCGCCGGGGACCCCCCGAGACTGCCCGGGACCGCCCTGGACCGCCCGGGACCGCCCGGGACCGCCCGGGACCGGCCGGGACCGCCCGGGACCGGCCGGGACCGCCCGGACCGGCCGGGACCGCCCGGACCTCCCGTGACCGCCCAGGACCGCCCCGGACCGCCCCGGACCGCCCGGAACCACCCCGGACCGCCCGGGACCGCCCAGGACCGCCCGGGACCGCCCGGGACCGCCCGGGACCGCCCGGTACCGCCCGGGACCGCCCCGGACCGCCCGGGACTGCCCCGGACCGCCCCGGACCGCCCGGGACCGCCCCGGACCGCCCCGGACCGCCCCGGACCGACCCGGACCGCCCCGGACTGCCCCGGACCGCACGGGACAGCCCGGACCGCCCGGGACCGCCCGGGACCGCCCGGGACCGGCCGGACCTCCCGGGACCCCCGGGACCGCCCCGGACCGCCCCAGACCGCCCGGGACCGCCCGGGACCGCCCAAGACCGCCTGGGACCGCCCGGGACCGCCCCGGACGGCCCGGGACCGCCCGGGACCGCCCCGGACCCGCCCCGGACCGCCCGGGACCGCCCGGGACCGCCCGGGACCGCCCGGGACCGCCTGGGACCGCCCGGGACCAGCCGGGACCGCCCGGGACCGGCCGGGACCGCCCGGACCGGCCGGGAACGCCCCGGACCTCCCGGGACCGCCCGGGACCGCCCGGGACCGCCCGGGACCGCCCGAGACCGAGCGGGACTGCCCGGGACTGCCCCGGACCGCCCCGGACCGCCCGGGACCGCCCCGGACCGCCCGGTACCGCCCGGGACCGCCCGAAACCGCCCGGGACCGCCCGGGACCGCCTGGGACCGCCCGGGACCGCCCAGGACCGCCCCGGACCGCACGGGACCGCCCCGGGACCGCCCGGGACCGCCCCGGACCGCCCCGGACCGCCCGGGACCGCCCAAGACCGCCCGGGACCGCCGGGGACCGCCCGGGACTGCTCCGGACCGCCCGGGACCACCCGGGACCGCCGCGGAACGCCCCGGACCGCCCGGGACCGCCGGGACCGCCTGGGACCGCCCGGGACCGCCCGGGACCGCCCGGGACCGACCGGTACCGCCTTGGACCGCCCGGGACCGCCCGGGACCGCCCGGGTCGCCCCGGACCGCCCGGGACCGAACGGGACCGCCCAGGACCGCCCGGGACCGCCCCGGACCGCCGGGACCGCCCCGGACCGCCCGGGACCGCTCGGGACCGCCCCGGACCGCCCGGGACCGCCCGGGACCTCCCGGGACCGCCTGGGACCGCCCCGGACCTCCCCGGACCGCCCGGGACCGCCCCGGACCGCCCGGGACCGCCGTGGACCGCCCAAGACCGCCCGGGACCGCCTGGGACCGCCCGGGACCGCCCAGGACCGCCCCGGACCGCCCGGGACCGCCCGGGACCGCCCGGGACCGCCCCGGACCGCCCCGGACCGCCCAGACCGCCCAAGACCGCCCGGGACCGCCGGGGACCGCCCGGGACTGCTCCGACCGCCCGGGACCACCCGGGACCGCCGCGGACCGCCCCGGACCGCCCGGGACCGCCCGGGACCGCCTGGGACCGCCCGGGACCGCCCGGGACCGCCCGGGACCGCCCGGGACCGCCGGGACCGACCGGTACCGCCCGGGACCGCCCGGGACCGCCCGGGACCGCCCGGGTCGCCCGGACCGCCCGGGACCGAACGGGACCGCCCTGGACCGCCCGGGAACGCCCCGGACCGCCCGGGACCGCCCCGGACCGCCCGGGACCGCCCGGGACCGCCCGGGACCGCCCGGGACCGGCCGGGACCGCACCAGACCGGCCGGGAACGCCCCGGACCTCCCGCGACCGCCTGGGACCGCCCCGGACCTCCCCGGACCGCCCGGGACCGCCCCGGACCGCCCGGGACCGCCGGGGACCGCCCAAGACCGCCCGGGACCGCCCGGGACCACCCGGGACCGCCCGGGACCGCCAGGGACCGCCCTGGACCGCCGCGGACCGCCCGGGACCGCCCCGGACCGCCCGGGACCGCCCAGGACCGCCTCGGACCGCCCCGGACCGCTCCCGACCGCCCCGGACCGCCCCGGACCGCCCCGGACCGCCCCCGGACCGCCCGGGACAGCCCGGGACCGCCCGGGACCGCCCGGGACCGCCCGGGACCGCCCGGGACTGCCCGGGACCGCCCGGGACCGCCCTGGACCGCCCGGGACCGCCCGGACCGCCCCGGACCGCCCCGGACCACCCGGGACCGCCCGGACCGCCCGGGACCGCCCGGGACCGCCCCGGACCGCCCGGGACCGCCGCGGACCGCCCGGAACCGCCCGGGACCGCCCAGGACCGCCCGGGACTGCCCGGGACCGCCCGGAACCGCCCGGGACCGGCCGGGACCGCCCCGGACCGGCCGGGACTGCCCCGGACCTCCCGGGACCGCCCGGGACTGCACGGGACCGCCCGAGACCGCCCGGGACCGCTCGGGACCGCCCCGGACCGCCCCGGACCGCCCGGGACCGCCCCGGACCGCCCGGGACCGCCCGGGACCGCCCGGGACCGCCCGGGACCGCCCCGGACCGCCCCGGACCGCCCTGGACCGCCCGGGACCGCCCGGGACCGCCCCGGGACCACCCGGGACCCGCCCCGGACCGCCCGGGACCGCCCGGGACCGCCGCGGACCGCCCCGGACCGCCCCGGACCGCCCGGGACCACCCGGGACCGCCCGGGACCGCCCGGGACCACCCGGGACCGCCCCGGGACCACCCGAGACCGCCTGAGACCACCCGGGACCGCCCGGGAACGCCCCGGACCGCCCGGGACCGCCCGGGACCGCCTCTGACCGCCCGGGACCGCCCAGGACCGGCCGGGACCGCCCAAGACCGGCCGGGACCGCCCCGGACCTCCCGGGACCGCCCGGGAACGCCCCGGACCGCCCCGGACCGCCCGGGACCGCCTCTGACCGCCCGGGACCGCCCAGGACCGGCCGGGACCGCCCAAGACCGGCCGGGACCGCCCCGGACCTCCCGGGACCGCCCGGGAACGCCCCGGACCGCCCCGGACCGCCCGGGACCGCCCGGACCGCCGGGGACCGCCCGGGACCGCCCGAGACCGCCCGGGACAGCCCGGGACCGCCCGGGACCGCCCGGGACCGCCCCGGACCGCCCCGGACCGCCCGGGACCGCGCCGGACCGCCCGGGACCGCCCGGGACCGCCCCGGACCGCCCCGGACCGCCCCGGACCGCCCCGGACCGCCCCCGACCGCCCGGGACCGCCCGGGACCGCCCGGGACCGCCTGGGACCGCCCGGGACCGGCCGGGACCGCCCGGGACCGGCGGGACCGCCCCGGATTGGCCGAGCACGCCCCGGACCTCCCGGGACCGCCCGGGACCGCCCGGGACCGCCCGAGACCGCGCGGGACTGCCCGGGACTGACCCGGACCGCCCCGGATCGCCCGGGACCGCCCGGGACTGCCCGGGACCGCCTGGGACCGCCCGGGACCGGCCGGGACCGCCCGGGGACCGGCCGGGACCGCCCCGGACCGGCCGGGAACGCCCCGGACCTCCCGGGACCGCCCGGGACCGCCGGGGACCGCCCGAGACCGAGCGGGACTGCCCGGGACTGCCCCGGACCGCCCCGGACCGCCCGGGACCGCCCCGGACCGCCCGGGACCGCCCGGGACCGCCCGAAACCGCCCGGGACCGCCCGGGACCGCCTGGGACCGCCCGGGACCGCCCAGGACCGCCCCGGACCGCACGGGACCGCCCGGGACCGCCCGGGACCGCCCCGGACCGCCCCGGACCGCCCGGGACCGCCCAAGACCGCCCGGGACCGCCGGGGACCGCCCGGGACTGCTCCGGACCGCCCGGGACCACCCGGGACTGCCGCGGACCGCCCCGGACCGCCCGGGACCGCCCGGGACCGCCTGGGACCGCCCGGGACCACCCGGGACCGCCCGGGACCGCCCGGGACTGCCCCGGACAGCCCGGGACCGCCTCGTACCGCCCAGGACCGCCCGGGACCGCCCCGGACAGCCCGGGACCGCCCCGGACCGCCCGGGACCGCCCGGGACCGCCCGGGACCGCCCGGGACTGCCCGGGACTGCCCGGGACCGCCCGGGACCAGCCGGGACCGCCCCGGACCGGCCGGGACCGCCCCGGACCTCCCGGGACCGCCCGGGACTGCACGGGACCGCCCGAGACCGCCCGGGACCGCCCGGGACCGCCCCGGACCGCCCCGGACCGCCCGGGACCGCCCCGGACCGCCCGGGACCGCCCGGGACCGCCCGGGACCGCCCGGGACCGCCCCGGACCGCCCGGAACCGGCCAGGACCCGCCCGGGACCGCCCAGGACCGCCCGGGACCGCCCCGGACCGCCCGGGACCGCCCCGGACCGCCCGGGACCGCCCGGGACCGCCCGGGACCGCCCGGGACCGCCCGGGACCGCCCGGGACCGCCCGGGACTGCCCTGGACCGACCGGTACCGCTCGGGACCGACCGGTACCGCCCGGGACCGCCCGGGACCGCCCGGGACCGCCCGGGACCGCCCCGTACCGCCCGGGACCGCCCGGGACCGCCCCGGACAGCCCGGGACCGCCCCGGACCGCCCGGGACCGCCCCGGACCGACCGGGACCCCCCGAGACTGCCCGGGACCGCCTGGGACCGCCCGGGACCGCCCGGGACCGCCCGGGACCGGCCGGGACCGCCCGGGACCGGCCGGGACCGCCCGGGACCGCCCGGGACCGCCCGGGACCGCCCCGGACCGCCCCGGACCGCCCGGGACCGCCCCGGACCGCCCCGGACCGCCCGGAACCACCCCGGACCGTCCGGGACCGCCCAGGACCGCCCGAGACCGCCCGGACCGCCCGGGACCACCAGGGACCGCCCGGGACCGCCCGGGACCGCGGCCCGGACCGCCCCGACGCCCCGGACCGCCCAGGACTGCCCGGGACCGCCCCGGACCGCCCCGGACCGCCCCGGACCGACCTGGACCGCCCCGGACTGCCCCGGACCGCCCGGGACAGCCCGGGACCGCCCGGGACCGCCCGGGACCGGCCCGGGACCGCCCGGACCTCCTGGGACCGCCCGGGACCGCCCGGACCGCCCCGGACCGCCCGGGACCGCCCGGGACCGCCCGGGACCGCCCGGGACCGCCCCGGACGGCCCGGGACCGCCCCGGACCGCCCCGGACCGCCCGGGACCGCCCGGGACCTCCCGGGACCGCCCGGACCGCCCGGGACCGGCCGGGACCGCCCCGGACGGCCCGGGACCGCCCCGGACCGCCCTGGACCGCCCGGGACCGCCCGGGACCTCCCGGGACCGCCCGGGACTGCCCGGGACCGGCCGGGACCGCCCCGGGGACCTCCCGGGACCGCCCGGGACTGCACGGGACCGCCCGAGACCGCCCGGGACCGCCCGGGACCGCCCCGGACCGCCCCGGACCGCCCGGGACCGCCCCGGACCGCCCGGGACCGCCCGGGACCGCCCGGGACGCCCGGGACCGCCCCGGACCGCCCGGGACCGCCCAGGACCGCCCGGGACCGCCCAGGACCGCCCGGGACCGCCCCGGACCGCCGGGACCGCCCGGACCGCCCGGGACCGCCCGGGACCGCCCGGGACCGCCCGGGACCGCCCGGGACCGCCCGGGACCGCCCGGGGACTGCCCGGGACCGACCGGTACCGCCCGGGACCGCCCGGGACCGCCCGGGACCGCCCGGGACCGCCCCGTACCGCCCGGGACCGCCCGGGACCGCCCCGGACAGCCCGGGACCGCCCCGGACCGCCCTGGACCGCCCCGGACCGCCGGGACCCCCCGAGACTGCCCGGGACCGCCCGGGACCGCCCGGGACCGCCCGGGACCGCCCGGGACCGGCCGGGACCGCCCGGGAACGGCCGGGACCGCCCGGACCGGCCGGGACCGCCCCGGACCTCCCGGGACCGCCCGGGACCTCCCCGGACCGCCCCGGACCGCCCGGAACCACCCCGGACCGTCCGGGACCGCCCAGGACCGCCCGAGACCGCCCGGGACCGCCCGGGACCGCCCGGGACCGCCCGGGACCGCCAGGGACCGCCCCGGACCGCCCCGGACCGCCCGGGACCGCCCCGGACCGCCCAGGACTGCCCGGGACCGCCCCGGACCGCCCCGGACCGCCCCGGACCGACCTGGACCACCCCGGACTGCCCCGGACCGCCCGGGACAGCCCGGGACCGCCCGGGACCGCCCGGGACCGCCCGGGACCGCCCGGACCTCCCGGGACCGCCTGGGACCGCCCTGGACCGCCCCGGACCGCCCGGGACCGCCCGGGACCGCCCGGGACCGCCCGGGACCGCCCGGGACCGCCCGGGACCGGCCGGGACCCGCCCCGGACGGCCCGGGACCCGCCCCGGACCGCCCCGGACCGCCCGGGACCGCCCGGGACCCGGGACCGCCCGGGACCTCCCGGGACCGCCCGGGACTGCCCGGGACCGGCCGGGACCGCCCCGGACCGGCCGGGACCGCCCCGACCTCCCGGGATCGCCCGGGACTGCACAGGACCACCCGAGACCGCCCGGGACCGCCCGGGACCGCCCGGACCGCCCCGGACCGCCCGGGACCGCCCCGGACCGCCCGGGACCGCCGGGACCGCCCACGACCGCCCGGGACCGCCCCGGACCGCCCGGGACCACCCGGGACCGCCCCGGACCGCCCAGGACCGCCCAGGACCGCCCCAGACCGTCCGGGACCGTCCCGGACCGCCCGGGACCGCCCGGGACCGCCCCGTACCGCCCGGGACCGCCCGGGACCGCCCCGGACAGCCCGGGACCGCCCCGGACCGCCCGGGACCGCCATGGACCGCCCGGGACCCCCCGAGACTGCCCGGGACCGCCCGGGACCGCCCGGGACCGCCCGGGACCGCCCGGGACCGGCCGGGACCGCCCGGGACCGGCCGGGACCGCCCGGACCGGCCGGGACCGCCCCGGACCTCCCGGGACCGCCCGGGACCTCCCCGGACCGCCCCGGACCGCCCGGAACCACCCCGGACCGTCCGGGACCGCCCAGGACCGCCCGAGACCGCCCGGGACCGCCCGGGACCACCCGGGACCGCCCGGGACCGCCCGGGACCGCCCCGGACCGCCCCGGACCGCCCGGGACCGCCCAGGACCGCCCAGGACTGCCCGGGACCGCCCCGGACCGCCCCGGACCGCCCCGGACCGACCTGGACCGCCCCGGACTGCCCAGGACCGCCCGGGACAGCCCGGGACCGCCCGGGACCGCCCGGGACCGCCCGGGACCGCCCGGACCTCCGGGACCGCCCGGGACCGCCCCCGGACCGCCCCGGACCGCCCGGGACCGCCCGGGACCGCCCGGGACCGCCCGGGACCGCCCCGCACGGCCCGGGACCGCCCCGGACCGCCCCGGACCGCCCGGGACCGCCCGGGACCTCCCGGGACCGCCCGGGACCGCCCGGGACCGGCCGGGACCGCCCGGACGGCCCGGGACCGCCCCGGGACCGCCCCGGACCGCCCGGGACCGCCCGGGACCTCCCGGGACCGCCCGGGACTGCCCGGGACCGGCCGGGACCGCCCCGGACCTCCCGGGACCGCCCGGGACTGCACGGGACCCGCCCGAGACCGCCCGGGACCGCCCGGGACCGCCCCGGACCGCCCCGGACCGCCCGGGACCGCCCCGGACCGCCCGGGACCGCCCGGACCGCCCGGGACCGCCCGGGACCGCCCCGGACCGCCCGGGACCGCCCAGGACCGCCCGGGACCGCCCCAGGACCGCCCGGGACCGCCCCGGACCGCCCGGGACCGCCCCGGACCGCCCGGGACCGCCCGGGACCGCCCGGGACCGCCCGGGACCGCCCGGGACCGCCCGGGACCGCCCGGGACTGCCCGGGACCGACCGGTACCGCCCGGGACCGCCCGGGACCGCCCGGGACCGCCCGGGACCGCCCCGTACCGCCCGGGACCGCCCGGGACCGCCCCGGACAGCCCGGGACCGCCCCGGACCGCCCTGGACCGCCCCGGACCGCCCGAGACCCCCCGAGACTGCCCGGGACCGCCCGGGACCGCCCGGGACCGCCCGGGACCGCCCGGGACCGGCCGGGACCGCCCGGGACCGGCCGGGACCGCCCGGACTGGCCGGGACCGCCCCGGACCTCCCGGGACCGCCCGGGACCTCCCCGGACCGCCCCGGACCGCCCGGAACCACCCCGGACCGTCCGGGACCGCCCAGGACCGCGCGAGACCGCCCGGGACCGCCCGGGACCGCCCGGGACCGCCCGGGACCGCCCCGGACCGCCCGGGACCGCCCGGGACGGCCCGGGACCGCCCAGGACCGCCCGGGACCGCCCCGGACCGCCCGGGACCGTCCCGGACCGCCCGGGACCGCCCGGGACCGCCCGGGACCGCCCCGGGACCGCCCGGGACCGCCCGGGACCGCCCGGGACCGCCCGGGACTGCCCGGGACCGACCGGTACCGCCCGGGACCGCCCGGGACCGCCCGGGACCGCCCGGGACTGCCCCGTACCGCCCGGGACCGCCCGGGACCGCCCCGGACAGCCCGGGACCGCCCCAGACCGTCCGGGACCGCCCCGGACCGCCCGGGACCGCCCGGGACCGCCCCGGACCCGCCCCCAGCCACACCCGGGACCGCCCCGGACCGCCAGGGACCGCCCGGGACCGCCCGGGACCGCCCGGGACCGCCCGGGACCGCCCGGGACTGCCCAGGACCGCCCGGGACCAGCCGGGACCGCCCCAGACCGGCCGGGACCGCCCCGGACCGCCAGGGACCGCCCGGGACCGCCCGGGACCGCCCGGGACCGCCCGGGACCGCCCGGGACTGCCCGGGACCGCCCGGGACCAGCCGGGACCGCCCCAGACCGGCCGGGACCGCCCCGGACCTCCCGGGACCGCCCGGGACTGCACGGGACCGCCCGAGACCGCCCGGGACCGCCCGGGACCGCCCCGGACCGCCCCGGACCGCCCGGGACCGCCCCGGACCGCCCGGGACCGCCCGGGACCGCCCGGGACCGCCCGGGACCGCCCCGGACCGCCCGGGACCGCCCAGGACCGCCCGGGACCGCCCAGGACCGCCCGGGACCGCCCCGGACCGCCCGGGACCGCCCGGGACCGCCCGGGACCGCCCGGGACCGCACGGGACCGCCCGGGACTGCCCGGGACCGACCGGTACCGCCCGGGACCGCCCGGGACCGCCCGGGACCGCCCGGGACCGCCTTGTACCGCCCGGGACCGCCCGGGACCGCCCCGGACAGCCCGGGACCGCTCCGGACCGCCCCGGGGACCGCCCCGGACCGCCCCCCCCGAGACTGCCCGGGACCGCCCGGGACCGCCCGGGACCCCCCGGGACCGCCCGGGACCGGCCGGGACCGCCCGGGACCGGCCGGGACCGCCCGGACCGGCCGGGACCGCCCCGGACCTCCCGGGACCGCCCGGGACCTCCCCGGACCGCCCCGGACCGCCCGGAACCACCCCGGACCGCCCGGGACCGCCCGGGACCGCCCGGGACCGCCCGGGACCGCCCCGTATCGCCCGGGACCGCCCGGGACCGCCCCGGACAGCCCGGGACCGCCCCGGACCGCCCGGGACCGCCCCGGACCGCCCGGGACCCCCCGAGACTGCCCGGGACCGCCCGGGACCGCCCGGGACCCCCCGGGACCGCCCGGGACCGGCCGGGACCGCCCGGGACCGGCCGGGACCGCCCGGACCGGCCGGGACCGCCCCGGACCTCCCGGGACCGCCCGGGACCTCCCCGGACCGCCCCGGACCGCCCGGAACCACCCCGGACCGCCCGGGACCGCCCAGGACCGCCCGAGACCGCCCGGGACCGCCCGGGACCGCCCGGGACCGCCCCGGACCGCCCCGGACCGCCCGGGACCGCCCCGGACCGCCCAGGACTGCCCGGGACCGCCTCGGACTGCCCCAGACCGCCCCGGACCGCCCCGGACCGCCCGGGACCGCCCGAGACCGCCCGGGACCGCCCGGGACCGCCCGGGACCGCCCCGGACCGCCCGGGACCGCCCGGGACCGCCCGGGACCGCCCAGGACCGCCCGGGACCGCCCCGGACCGGCCGGGACCGCCCCGGACCTCCCGGGACCGCCCGGGACCTCCCCGGACCGCCCCGGACCGCCCGGAACCACCCCGGACCGCCCGGGACCGCCCAGGACCGCCCGAGACCGCCCGGGACTGCCCGGGACCGCCCGGGACCGCCCCGGACCGCCCCGGACCGCCCGGGACCGCCCCGGACCGCCCAGGACTGCCCGGGACCGCCTCGGACTGCCCCAGACCGCCCCGGACCGCCCCGGACCGCCCGGGACCGCCCGAGACCGCCCGGGACAGCCCGGGACCGCCCGGGACCGCCCCGGACCGCCCGGGACCGCCCGGGACCGCCCGGGACCGCCCAGGACCGCCCGGGACCGCCCCGGACCGCCCGGGACCGTCCCGGACCGCCCGGGACCGCCCGGGACCGCCCGGGACCGCCCGGGACCGCCCGGGACCGCCCGGGACCGCCCGGGACCGCCCGGGACTGCCCGGGACCGACCGGTACCGCCCGGGACCGCCCGGGACCGCCCGGGACCGCCCGGGACTGCCCCGTACCGCCGGGACCGCCCGGGACCGCCCCGGACAGCCCGGGACCGCCCCAGACCGTCCGGGACCGCCCCGGACCGCCCGGGACCGCCCGGGACCGCCCCGGACCGCCCCAGTCCGCCCGGGACCGCCCCGGACCGCCAGGGACCGCCCGGGACCGCCCGGGACCGCCCGGGACCGCCCGGGACCGCCCGGGACTGCCCGGGACCGCCCGGGACCAGCCGGGACCGCCCCAGACCGGCCGGGACCGCCCCGGACCTCCCGGGACCGCCCGGGACTGCACGGGACCGCCCGAGACCGCCCGGGACCGCCCGGGACCGCCCCGGACCGCCCCGGACCGCCCGGGACCGCCCCGGACCGCCCGGGAACGCCCGGGACCGCCCGGGACCGCCCGGGACCGCCCCGGACCGCCCGGGACCGCCCAGGACCGCCCGGGACCACCCAGGACCGCCCGGGACCGCCCCGGACCGCCCGGGACCGCCCGGGACCGCCCGGGACCGCCCGGGACCGCCCGGGACCGCCCGGGACCGCCCGGGACTGCCCGGGACCGACCGGTACCGCCCGGGACCGCCCGGGACCGCCCGGGACCGCCCGGGACCGCCCCGTACCGCCCGGGACCGCCCGGGACCGCCCCGGACAGCCCGGGACCGCCCCGGACCGCCCGGGACCGCCCCGGACCGCCCGGGACCCCCCGAGACTGCCCGGGACCGCCCGGGACCGCCCGAGACCCCCCGGGACCGCCCGGGACCGGCCGGGACCGCCCGGGACCGGCCGGGACCGCCCGGACCGGCCGGGACCGCCCCGGACCTCCCGGGACCGCCCGGGACCTCCCCGGACCGCCCCGGACCGCCCCGGAACCACCCCGGACCGCCCGGGACCGCCCAGGACCGCCCGAGACCGCCCGGGACCGCCCGGGACCGCCCGGGACCGCCCCGGACCGCCCCGGACCGCCCGGGACCGCCCCGGACCGCCCAGGACTGCCCGGGACCGCCCCGGACCGCCCCGGACCGCCCCGGACCGACCTGGACCGCCCCGGACTGCCCCGGACCGCCCGGGACAGCCCGGGACCGCCCGGGACCGCCCGGGACCGCCCGGGACCGCCCGGACCTCCCGAGACCGCCCGGGACCGCCCCGGACCGCCCCGGACCGCCCGGGACCGCCCGGGACCGCCCGGGACCGCCCGGGACCGCCCGGGACCGCCCGGGACCGCCCCGAACGGCCCGGGACCGCCCCGGACCGCCTCGGACCGCCCGGGACCGCCCGGGACCTCCCGGGACCGCCCCGGACCGCCCGGGACCGGCCGGGACCGCCCCGGACGGCCCGGGACCGCCCCGGACCGCCCCGGACCGCCCGGGACCGCCCGGGACCTCCCGGGACCGCCCGGGACCGCCCGGGACCGGCCGGGACCGCCCCGGACCGGCCGGGACCGCCCCGACCTCCCGGGATCGCCCGGGACTGCACAGGACCACCCGAGACCGCCCGGGACCGCCCGGGATCGCCCCGGACCGCCCCGGACCGCCCGGGACCGCCCCGGACCGCCCGGGACCGCCCGGGACCGCCCACGACCGCCCGGGACCGCCCCGGACCGCCCGGGACCACCCGGGACAGCCCCGGACCGCCCAGGACCGCCCAGGACCGCCCCAGACCGTCCGGGACCGTCCCGGACCGCCCGGGACCGCCCGG
>NW_027423450.1:0-76272 GCF_048934315.1 Petromyzon marinus
GGTGTTGGTGTGGTGTTGGTGTTGGTGTGGTGGTTGGTGTGGTGTTGGTGTGAGTGTGGTGTTGATGTGAGTGTGGTGTTGGTGTGGTGTTGGTGTTGGTGTGGTGTAGTGTTGGTGTGAGTGTGGTGTTGGTGTGGTGTTGGTGTGAGTGTGGTGTTGGTGTGGTGTTGGTGTGGTGTTGGTGTGGTGTTGGTGTTGGTGTTGGTGTGGTGTTGGTGTTGGTGTGAGTGTGGTGTTGGTGTGAGTGTGGTGTTGGTGTGGTGTTGGTGTGGTATTGGGGTGGTGTTGGTGTTGGTGTGGTGTTGGTGTGGTGTTGGTGTTGGTGTGGTGTTGGTGGGGTGTTGGTGTTGGTGTGAGTGTGGTGTTGGTGTGAGTGTGGTGTTGGTGTGGTGTTGGTGTGTTGGTGTGGTGTTGGTGTGGTGTTGGTGTTGGTGTGGTGTTGGTGTGGTGTTGGTGTGGTGTTGGTGTTGTGTGTGTGTGTGTGTGGTGTGTGTGTGGTGTGTGTGTTGTGTGTTGTGTTGGTGTGTTGGTGTGGTGTTGGGGGGTGGTGGGTTGGGTGTGTGTGTGGTGTTTGTTGTGTGTGGTGTGGTGGTTGGGGTGTTGGTGGTGGTGTGGGTGTGGGTGTGGTGGTGGTGGTGTGGTGGTTTATATAAGTGGATGTGAGTCAACTTTATGCGATTGCACGAAAAAGACACGGCGAGTTAACCACCACCACCATCACCACCATCAACATCACCACAACACCACCATCAACATCACCATCACCACCATCAACATCATCACCAATCATCACCATCACCACCATCACCATCATCACCACCATCATCACCATCACCATCACCACCATCACCACCATCAACATCATCACCATCATCACCATCAACACCATCAACATCATCACCACCATCACCACCATCACCACCACCACCATCACCACCACCACCATCACCACCATCACCATCACCACCACCACCATCACCACCACCATCAACATCACCAACATCACCATCACCAACATCACCACCATCAACATCACCATCATCAACATCACCATCAACACCATCAACATCATCACCACCATCACCACCACCACCCATCACCACCACCACCATCACCACCATAACCGCCACCATCACCACCACCACCACCATCACCACCATCACCATCACCACCATCACCACCACCATCATCAACATCACCAACATCACCATCACCAACATCACCACCATCAACATCACCATCATCAACATCACCACCATCAACATCACCACCATCACCACCACCACCACCATCAACACCACCACTATCACCACCATCACCACCACCATCACCATCAACATCATCACCATCATCACCATCACTACCATTACCATCATCACCACCATCATCACCATCAACATCACCATCACCACCATCATCACCATCAACATCAACACCACCACCATCAAAATCACCACCATCATCATCACCACCATCAACATCACCACCATCATCATCACCACCATCAACAACATCACCACCATCAACATCACTACCATCAACATCACCAACATCAACATCACCATCATCACACCACCACCATCACCACCACCATCACCACCACCATCACCACCACCATTACCACCACCATCACCACCATCAACATCACCACCATCACCACCATAAACATCACCATCAACACCATCAACACAATCGACACCACCATCACCACCATCAACATCACCATCAACACCACCATCAACACCACCAGATGGTGGTGATGGTGGTGATGATGGTGGTGGTGGTGATGATGGTGGTGGTGATGGTGATGATGGCAGTGATGATGGTGGTGATGGTGATGATGGTGATAATGATGGTGGTGATGGTATCCGTGACAACTACTGCCGTTGGGAGGAGGAGGAGGAGCGGTCCTGGGAGGCGTTGCCAGGCAACCTGAACCCAGCAGACAATGTAGCTGTTGCCATGGTTACACAGTCTCCTACACTGTGTGCCAGGTCCAGGCCTCGACCCAGTAGCAGAACGTCGAATGGGCGATGCTGGCAGCAGTGGCGATGTAAGGACGCCGAAGAAGCAGTTCTAAAGAAATGAGTTTGTCGATCTCGATGATGCTGATGATGATTATTATAAAGGCATCAAAGCTCCGAGTGGCTTCCTAATATTGGAAGGAAGAGCATTCCAGACGGCCGCAGAAGTGCATCTGAAAGCGCGCGATGCGGTGCAAGTCTGTGGGTCTCTGTGTGAGTCTGTGGGTCTCTGTGTGGTGAGTCTGTGGGTCTCTGTGTGATGAGTCTGTGGGTCTCTGTGTGGTGGGTCTATGGGTCTCTGTGTGATGAGTCTGTGGGTCTCTGTGTGATGAGTCTGTGGGTCTCTGTGTGATGAGTCTGTGGGTCTCTGCGTGATGAGTCTGTGGGTCTCTGTGTGGTGAATCTATGGGTCTCTGTGTGATGAGTCTATGGGTCTCTGTGTGGTGAGTCTATGGGTCTCCTGTGTGATGAGTCTATGGGTCTCTGTGTGATGAGTCCATGGGTCTCTGTGTGGTGAGTCTGTGGTCTCTGTGTGATGAGTCAAAAGCGCTTATCGGAGGCATGGTGGTGTTGATGTTGTGACGGAGTGGTGGCGCTGAGCTTAGCGCTCGCGACCTCCCGCGGTGACCTCCCGCGGTGACCTCCCGTGACCTCCTGCCCCCGCGAACGTCCAGTGGGGGTTGTTGGATGGGTTGGCACCAGAGACCCAGTAGTCAAATGTAGCTGCTGTGTGCACGAGGCAGGATCTACACTGGGCTCTGAGTCTCGCGTGCCAACAGCGAGGGCAGCCCCGGGGGGGGGGGGGGTGGGGTGGGGGGGTGCGGGTGGGGGCTACCACGCGGAGTCCTCCGGCGGACGCGACACCCTGGGAGGGAGGCAGTGAGGTTGTCGCAGACGATATATTAATAATCATCATTAATAATCATTAATAATCATTAATAATCATTAATAATCATCATTAATAATCATCATTAATAATCATCATTAAATAATCATCATTAATATTCATCACTAATAATCATCAATAATCATCACTAATAATCATCATTAATAATCATCATTAATAATCATCAATAATAATCATCATTAATAATCATCATTAATAGTCATCACTAATAATCATCAATAATCATCACTAATAATCACTAAATAATCATCATTAATAATCATTAATAATCATCATTAATAATCATTAATAATCATCATTAATAATCACCATTAATAATCATTAATAATCATCATTAATAATCATTAATAATCATCATTAATAATCATCATTAATAATCATCATTAATAATCATTAATAATCATTAATAATCATCATTAATAATCATCATTAATAATCATCATTAATAATCACCATTAATAATCATTAATAATCATTAATAATCATCATTAATAATCATTAATAATCATCATTAATAATCATTAATAATCATCATCAATAATCACCATTAATAATCATTAATAATCATCATTAATAATCATCATTAATAATCATCATTAATAATCACCATTAATAATCACCATTAATAATCATTAATAATCATCATTAATAATCATTAATAATCATCATTAATAATCATTAATAATCATCATTAATAATCATCATTAATAATCATCATTAATATTCATCATTAGTATTTATAATTAATAATCATCATTAATAAGCATAATCAATGCTCATCATTAATAGGCAGCATTAATATTCGTAATCAATATTCATCGTATTCATCGTTAATATTTATCGTTAAAATGCATATCCATCGTTAATAATCATAATTCATATGCATCGTTAATATTCATCGTTACTATTCTTCATTAAAGTTCATTATTTTAAACACATCTCGCTAAATAAAGGCATAGGTCACAAGTTCAGGATCGAACCCACGACCTCCTGCACACCAGGCGAGGTAGTCAACATCTCCTAGCCACCGTGTTGATGAGAGAGACAAACTCCTAATATACAGCAAGAGTCAGTCGGGATCGAACCCACGACCACCTGCACACCAGGCGAGGTAGTTAACATCTCGCTAAATACAGGCATAGGTCAAGATCAGGATCGAACCCACGACCTCCTGCACACCAGGCGAGGTAGTTAACATCTCGCTAAATACAGGCATAGGTCAAGATCAGGATCGAACCCACGACCACCTGCACACCAGGCGAGGTAGTTAACATCTCGCTAAATACAGGCATAGGTCAAGTTCAGGATCGAACCCACGACCTCCTGCATACCAGGCGAGGTAGTTAACATCTCGCTAAATACAGGCATAGGTCAAGATCAGGATCGCATTGGGGGTTGTGGCCGATGCCAGATCCACAGTGGGTGTGGGTTTAAACTACGCAGTTGCCAACGTACGGTGAGAAAGAAGTTCTACACACACACACACAGACATCACGGGTGACTACGTACGGTGTGAAAAAAGTTCTACACACAGAGACATTACGGGTGACTACGTACGGTGTGAAAGAAGTTCTACACACACACAGACAGCCAAGGGAAAGTGAAACAGCAGCACCGCCCACTCGCGAGCCACTCGGCCCTGGCACTTTCATCACTCAGATGCAGGCGGTGACGTCACCGCAGCGCTTGTGCCAGGCTAGGTGCAGGAGGAGGAGGTCACGGGACAGACCCTGCAGGTGCCGTGGGTTGACTGCTGTGCCAGGCTAGGTGCACGAGGAGGTCACGGGACAGACCCTGCAGGTGCTGTGGGTTGACCGACTGAGATGAGTGGCCGATGCACCACCTGTGCCCCCTGCTGTGCCAGGCTAGGTGCACCACCTGTGCCCCCTACTGTCAACTCGCTGCGTTTTATCCGCCCGGCGCTCCGCTCGTTGTTGTGAGCGTCGCTCCTCCGCCCTCCGCTGTTGCTGGAGGGCGACTGCCTCCAACTGCCCAGTAGCCTCAAGGTGCACCTAGCCTGGCACCGCCCAGTAAGCAGCAGCGTCCTTCACGAGCCTCCTCCTCCACAGAGGCTGGTACCGGTCATCGGCAAGTCAGCTCGGATCCACATCCTCCTGTACCACATCAGCTCCATCTCATCTCCAACCCGTGCCGTGCCTGTGTAGGGCATGTGGGTCACGTGACGCGGCCATATGCAACCTTGCCACTAATGCAGCAGCTGTTTAGAGATATTTTTTCAATGATCCGTGAACTCCTCTCGTTGTAATCCAACCTGGTTAATAAACCCAGGATGGATCGTAGGCCAGGGCCAGCCTAAATGTTACAAGCGGAGAGAAGGGAGGACATGACCGTGGCCGAGAAGACCCGAAGCTTCGTGCGAAGCGACAGACCAGGTAGCTTCCACACAGCAGAAGCGTTACGCAGCCGATGAAAAGATATTGCCGCCCGACTTATACGGAGTGAGACCTCCGCTGTCAAAACGGAGCCGGTCATGAGCACACTGCCCAGGTAGGGGAAACCTCTCCACTCTCTCCGCAACTGCCCCATCACTCACGGGGAGTGGAGGTGGTGGAGTGTTTGGTGACATAAACGACCCAGGCAGGTGCTTAGCTTTGGAGGGGCTCATGGTCAGGCCCCACACCCCTTAGTGTCACACACGAGGTTGAGCAGGAACACCTCCAACTTCCTCCTCCGAGTGAGCAGCAAATCACCAGGTCATCGGCATACAAAACGTGGTTGAGCAATAGGAAGCCATCCCTTGACCGCACCCCGGGCATCCATCAGCCTCCCATTGTATCTGTACCATTCCTTAACTGCACAGACGTGAACGCACGCAAAGGGCCCCCGTGTAGCCTTCACAGACTGTAGGGGCAAGTGCTGTGAGTAGCGAGCAGCGTCTATGAAGGCCGGAACGGCACACGAGGGGGTGGGTGGCCAGCACCACGCCCGACCGCCTTTGTCCCCCCCAGTGACGATGTTTAAACACCGCACCAGGTACTCATTTGAAGCTGAGTCGACCTAGGGGAGGCCCAGGACCGGTTCAGATAATCGTCACTGGTGTTGGCCGTGAGCGGGAATCGAACCCGGGTTGCCAGGTTGATAGCGCAGCGTAGCGCTAACCGCTACACCCCCCCACACACACACACGCACACACACACACGCACGAACACGCACACACACGAACACACACGAACACGCACAGGAACACACACGAACACGCACACGAACACACACACGAACACACACACACGCACATACACGCACACACACGAACACGCACACAACACGCACGCACACACACACACCACCTGTATGTGCGCGTGTGTTTACGGCGTTTCCTGTTGGGGTTAGTTGCTTTTATTATTGGGCGAGTAGAGAGCGGACTTTACTCAAACACACGCTCACTCACCCACCCACACACACCCACTCATTCACTCACCCACCCACTCATTCACTCACCCACACACCCACTCATTCACTCACCCAGCCACACACCCACTCATTCACTCACCCACTCATTCACCCACCCACACAGCTACCCACACAGCTACCCACCTACACCTTCACTCACCCACCCACTCATTCGCATACTCACCCATCCACTTACCAACCCACCCACTGACTCACCCACCCACACACTCACCAACCCACACATCCACTCATTCACTCACCCAGCCACCCACCTACACATTCACTCACCCAGCCACTCACCCACTCATTCACTCACCCACCCACTCATTCGCATACTCACCCACCCACTCACCAACCCACCCACTGACTCACCAACCCACCCACTGACTCACCCACCCACACACTCACCCACCCACACTCACCCACCCACACACTCACCCACCCACCCACCCACTGACTCACCCACCCACACACTCACCCACCCACACTCACCCACCCATAAACTCACCCACACACACTCACCCACCCACACACTCACCCACCCACACACCCACCCACAGACTCACACACACACTCAGCCCAATGCTTTGAACGCGTGATGTGATGTTGATTATACATGTGGAGGGGAAAAGCCGAAGGCCCCGGAGAAAAATCAACGCAACCACGTGAGCAGAGAGACACGCAAACTCCAAATATACAGCAGCAGCAGCAGGCGTCAGGGACGGGACTGAACCCACGACCTCCTGTAGACCAGGCGAGGTAGTCAACATCTCATAGCCACCGCGGCATCCACTCACTCACCCACAAACTCGCTCGCTCACCCAACACACGTAGCCACTTACCCACACAAAGACAAAGATCCCCTGCATAGCTTTAGCAGACTGTTAGGGCAAGTGCTGTCAGCGAGTAGCATAGGGTCACCCCCAGTGGCAGCTGTCCCTGTACATTAGTCTATTAAGAGAAACAGACTCACACAGACACCCATAGACTCGTCACATAGAGACCCACAGATTCATCACAGAGACCCGCAGACTCATCACACAGAGACTCATAGACTCATCACACAGAGACTCATAGACTCATCACACAGAGACCCATAGACTCGCATAGAGACCCATAGACTCATCACAGAGACCCATAGACTCATCACACAGAGACCCATAGACTCATCACACAGAGACCCATAGACTCGCATAGAGACCCATAGACTCATCACAGACACCCATAGACTCGCATAGAGACCCATAGACTCATCATACAGAGACCCATAGACTCACTACACAGAGACCCATAGACTCACCGCACAGAGACCCACAGACTCATCACACAGAGACCCATAGACTCACCACACAGAGACCTATAGACTCATCACACAGAGACCCATAGACTCATCACACAGAGACCCATAGACTCATCACACAGAGATTCATAGACTCACCACACAGAGACCCATAGACTCATCACACAGAGACCCATAGACTCACCACACAGAGACCCACAGACTCATCACACAGAGACCCACAGACTCATCACACAGAGACCCACAGACTCATCACACAGAGACCCATAGACTCACCACACAGAGACCCACAGACTCACCACACAGAGACCCACAGACTCATCACACAGAGACCCATAGACTCACCACACAGAGACCCATAGACTCACCACACAGAGACCCACAGACTCATCACACAGAGACCCATAGACTCATCACATAGAGACCCACAGACTCATCACACAGAGACCCATAGACTCATCACACAGAGACCCATAGACTCACCACACAGAGACCCACAGACTCACCACACAGAGACCCACAGACTCATCACACAGAGACCCATAGACTCACCACACAGAGACCCACAGACTCATCACACAGAGACCCACAGACTCATCACACAGAGACCCACAGACTCATCACACAGAGACCCACAGACTCATCACGCACTAAGCGGGGAGGGGGTGTGGGGGGACACTAAGGGGGGGGGGGTGGGGCAGGGTGCAAACGGGGCCACCACGGCGCTGACCCCGTGACCCCGCAGGGCGTGCTGCCCCCCCTGCTGCCCCCTGCTGCCCCCCCTGCCCCCCCCCCTGCTGCCCCCCCCCTACCACGTGGTGTCTGCCGCAGTAAAACTCCGCGCGCGGCCAGCGGCGCGCGGGCGGCAAAAAGCGGCGGGCAAAGGTCACCAACGGTGGTGGTGGCGCCTCAACCACCACAACCACCTCAACAACCTTAACCACCACCACCACAACCACCTCAACAACCACCACAACCACCACAACCTTAACCACAACCACCACAACCTTAACCACCACAACCTTAACCACCACCACAACCTTAACCACCACCACAACCTTAACCACCACCACAACCTTAACCACCACCACCACAACCACCACCACAACCACCACCTCAACAACTACCACCACCACAACCACCACCTCAACAACCACCACCACCACAACCACCACCACTACCACCACCACAACCTTAACCACAACCACAGCCACCACAACCTTAACCACCACAACCACCACCACTACAACCTCAACCACCACCTCAACAACCACCACCACCACAACCACCACCTCAACAACCACCACCACCACAACCACCACCTCAACAACTACCACCACCACAACCACCACCTCAACAACCGCCACAACCACCACCATCACTTAAACCACCACTTCAACCACCACCTCAACCACCACCACCTCAACCACCACCTCAACCACCACCACTTAAACCACCACCTTAACCATCACCTCAACCACCACCACCTCAACCACCACCACCTCAACCACCACCTCAACCACCACCACTTAAACCACCACCTTAACCACCACCTCAACCACCACCACCTCAACCACCACCACCTTAACCACCACCACCTTAACCACCACCACCTTAACCACCACCTCAACCACCACCACTTAAACCACCACCTTAACCACCACCTCAACCACCACCACCTCAACCACCACCACCTCAACCACCACCACCTTAACCACCACCACCTTAACCACCACCTCAACCACCACCTCAACCACCACCACTTAAACCACCACCTTAACCACCACCTCAACCACCACCACTTGAACCACCACCTCAACCACCACTTAAACCACCACCTCAACCACCACCACCTTAACCACCACCTCAACCACCACCACCTCAACCACCACCTTAACCACCACCTCAACCACCACCACTTGAACCACCACCTCAACCACCACCTTAACCACCACCTCAACCACCACCACTTAAACCACCACCTCAACCACCACCACCTCAACCACCACTTAAACCACCACCTCAACCACCACCTCAACCACCACCACTTAAACCACCACCTCAACCACCACCTCAACCACCACCACTTAAACCACCACCTCAACCACCACCACCTCAACCACCACCACCTCAACCACCACCTCAACCACCACCACTTAAACCACCACCTCAACCACCACCTCAACCACCACCACTTAAACCACCACCTCAACCACCACCACTTAAACCACCACCTCAACCACCACCACCTCAACCACCACCACCTCAACCACCACCTCAACCACCACCACTTAAACCACCACCTCAACCACCACCTCAACCACCACCACTTAAACCACCACCTCAACCACCACCACTTAAACCACCACCTCAACCACCACCACCTCAACCACCACCACCTCAACCACCACCACCTCAACCACCACCTCAACCACCACCACTTAAACCACCACCTCAACCACCACCTCAACCACCACCACTTAAGCCACCACCTCAACCACCATCCACACCAACTAAACCGAATCACGACGTTCAGATCGCAACACAACAAGCGGTCGTCCTCAGGCGGGATAAACATAAAATAATAAATCAACAGTGGAACTGCTGAACCAGCGATATCGAATCAACGTCATCTATTTATTTATTTCATTATTCTACCTACGTAAGGACTTTACCGAAAGTACCGAAGAATATGAATCCCTGCAGTCACGAAAGCATCAAATCGAAATCAAGAGCGAGTAATTAAGGGTTCTTCGAAGGAAATTGCCTCTGGTAGAGATGTTGACTACCTCGCCTGGTACGCAGGAGGTCGTGGGTTCATTCTCCCGACGATGCCTGCTGTGTGTGGCTATGAGATGTTGACTACCTCGCCTGGTATACAGGAGGTCGTGGGTTCGATCCCGACGTTGCCTGCTGTGTGTGGCTATGAGATGTTGACTACCTCGCCTGGTACGCAGGAGGTCGTGGGTTCGATCCCGACCCCGACGATGCCTGCTGTGTGTGGCTAGGAGATGTTGACTACCTCGCCTGGTACGCAGGAGGTCGTGGGTTCGATCCCGACGTTGCCTGCTGTGTGTGGCTATGAGATGTTGACTACCTCACCTTGTATACAGGAGGTCGTGGGTTCGATCCCGACCCCTACGAAGCCTGCTGCTGCTGCTGTGTACTTGGAGTTTGTGTGTCTCTCTCTCATCTCTACACACCGTAGTCGCGTGGATTTCTCCGCGGGTTTTCCCGCTTTTCCCCTCCATATTCAGAATCGACATCACGGCGTTTGGAGTATTTGACCGCTGCTACACCACGCCACACGATCCTGGTGGTGGTGGTGGTGAGGAATAATAATACAAGTTTAGTTCATCAAAATTCCGCTCCAGTCGTTTTCAGGAGGGTCCTGGCCAGCGGTGTCCGTGCGATTTTGATTTCAACATTGGCGCTGCTGGTTTTGGCCCCTGCCAGTTCCACAGTGGGTGTGGGTTTAGCTATGGGTGGGTGGTGGGAAGCGTACACACCGCTGAAAACATAAACAGGGGCAGATCACACAATCTCCACTCACTCACTCTGTAGAACAGGGGGAGATCATACAATCTCCACTCACTGTGTAGAACAGGGGGAGATCATACAAACTCCACTCACTCTGTAGAACATGGGGAGATCATACAAACTCCACTCACTCTGTAGAACATGGGGAGATCACACAAACTCCACTCACTCACTCTGTAGAACAGGGGGAGATCATACAAACTCCACTCACTCACTCTGTAGAACAGGGGGAGATCACACAAACTCCACTCACTCTGTAGAACATGGGGAGATCATACAAACTCCACTCACTCTGTAGAACATGGGGAGATCACACAAACTCCACTCACTCTGTAGAACAGGGGGAGATCATACAATCTCCACTCACTCACTCTGTAGAACAGGGGGAGATCATACAAACTCCACTCACTCACTCTGTAGAACAGGGGGAAATCACGCAAACTCCACTCACTCTGTAGAACATGGGGAGATCATACAATCTCCACTCACTCTGTAGAACAGGGGGAGATCATACAATCTTCACTCACTCACTCTGTAGAACAGGGGGAGATCATACAAACTCCAATCACTCTGTAGAACATGGGGAGATCATACAAACTCCAATCACTCTGTAGAACAGGGGGAGATCACACAAACTCCACTCACTCTGTAGAACAGGGGGAGATCATACAAACTCCACTCACTCTGTAGAACAGGGGGAGATCATACAATCTACACTCACTCACTCTGTAGAACAGGGGGAGATCATACAAACTCCACTCACTCTGTAGAACATGGGGAGATCATACAAACTCCAATCACTCTGTAGAACAGGGGGAGATCACACAAACTCCACTCACTCTGTAGAACAGGGGGAGATCACACAAACTCCACTCACTCTGTAGAACAGGGGGAGATCATACAAACTCCACTCACTCTGTAGAACAGGGGGAGATCATACAAACTCCACTCACTCTGTAGAACAGGGGGAGATCATACAAACTCCACTCACTCTGTAGAACAGGGGGAGATCACACAAACTCCACTCACTCTGTAGAACAGGGGGAGATCATACAAACTCCACTCACTCTGTAGAACAGGGAGAGATCATACAAACTCCACTCACTCTGTAGAACAGGGGGAGATCATACAAACTCCACTCACTCTGTAGAACAGGGGGAGATCACACAAACTCCACTCACTCTGTAGAACAGGGGGAGATCATACAATCTCCACTAACTCACTGTGTAGAACAGGGGGAGATCATACAAACTCCAATCACTCTGTAGAACAGGTGGAGATCACAGAAACTCCACTCACTCTGTAGAACAGGGGGAGATCACAAAAACTCCATTCATTCTGTAGAACAGGAGGAGATCATACAAACTCCACTCACACTCACTCTGTAGAACAGGGGGAGATCGTACAAACTCCACTCACTCACTCTGTAGAACAGGGGGAGATCATACAAACTCCACTCACACTCACTCTGTAGAACAGGGGGAGATCATACAAACTACACTCACACTCACTATGTAGAACAGGGGGAGATCACACAAACTCCACTCACTCACTCTGTAGAACAGGGGGAGATCACACAAACTCCACTTACTCTTTAGAACAGGGGGAGATCACACAAACTCCACTCACTCTGTAGAACAGTGGGAGATCATATTCTTAGCGCTTTCGGTAAAGTCACGTTGAAGGGAAACAATAAAAATAAGAGAATATATAAAACAATAAAATATATATAAAACAATAAAATATATATAAAACAATAAAAAATCTCACGACGTTTCGACCATAACACAAACGGTCGTCATCAGGTGTGTTATGGTCGAAACGTCGTGAGAATTTTTATTGTTTTATATATTTTTTATTATTTTATTGTTTCCCTTCAACGTGACTTTACCGAAAGAGCTAAGAATATGAATTACTGCAGTCACGAAAGCTTTAAATCAAAATTTAGTGGGAGATCACACAAACTCCACACACTCTAGGACAGGGGGAGATCACACAAACTCCACTCACTCTGTAGAACAGGGGGAGATCACACAAACTCCACTCACTCTGTAGAACAGGGGGAGATCATACAAACTCCACTCATTCTGTAGAACAGGGGGAGATCACACAAACTCCACTCACTCTGTAGAACAGGGGGAGATCGCACAAACTCCACTCACTCACACTGTGTAGAACAGGGGGAGATCATACAAACTCCACTCACTCTGTAGAACAGGGGGAGATCATACAAACCCCACTCACTCTGTAGAACAGGGGGAGATCACACAAACTCCACTCACTCTGTAGAACAGGGGGAGATCATACAAACTCCACTCACTCTGTAGAACAGGGGGAGATCACACAAACTCCACTCACTCTGTAGAACAGGGGGAGATCATACAAACTCCACTCATTCTGTAGAACAGGGGGAGATCACACAAACTCCACTCACTCTGTAGAACAGGGGGAGATCACACAAACTCCACTCACTCTGTAGAACAGGGGGAGATCATACAAACTCCACTCACTCACACTGTGTAGAACAGGGGGAGATCATACAAACTCCACTCACTCACACTGTGTAGAACAGGGGGAGATCATACAAACCCCACTCACTCTGTAGAACAGGGGGAGATCACACAAACTCCACTCACTCTGTAGAACAGGGGGAGATCATACAAACTCCACTCACTCTGTAGAACAGGGGGAGATCACACAAACTCCACTCACTCTGTAGAACAGGGGGAGATCATACAAACTCCACTCATTCTGTAGAACAGGGGGAGATCACACAAACTCCACTCACTCTGTAGAACAGGGGGAGATCACACAAACTCCACTCACTCTGTAGAACAGGGGGAGATCACACCAACTCCACTCACTCTGTAGAACAGGGGGAGATCACACAAACTCCACTCACTCTGTAGAACAGGGAGAGATCATACAAACTCCACTCACTCACACTGTGTAGAACAGGGGGAGATCATACAAACTCCACTCACTCTGTAGAACAGGGGGAGATCACACAAACTCAACTCACTCTGTAGAACAGGGGGAGATCATACAAACTTCACTCACTCACTGTGTAGAACAGGGGGAGATCATACAAACTCCACTCACTCTGTAGAACAGGGGGAGATCACACAAACTCCACTCACTCTGTAGAACATGGGGAGATCACACAAACTCCACTCACTCACTCTGTAGAACAAGGGGAGATCACACAAACTCCACTCACTCTGTAGAACAGGGGAGATCACACAAACTCCACTCTGTAGAACAGGGGGAGATCACACAAACTCCACTCTGTAGAACAGGGGGAGATCACACAAACTCCACTCACTCTGTAGAACAGGGGGAGATCACACAAACTCCACTCACACTCACTCGGTAGAACAAGGGGAGATCACACAAACTCCACTCACTCTGTAGAACAGGGGGAGATCACGCAAACTCCACTCTGTAGAACAGCGGGAGATCACACAAACTCCACTCACTCTGTAGAACAGGGGGAGATCACACAAACTCCACTCACTCTGTAGAACAGGGGGAGATCACATAAACTCCACTCACTCTGTAGAACAGGGGGAGATCATACAAACTCCACTCACTCACACTGTGTAGAACAGGGGGAGATCATACAAACCCCACTCACTCTGTAGAACAGGGGGAGATCACACAAACTCCACTCACTCTGTAGAACAGGGGGAGATCATACAAACTCCACTCACTCTGTAGAACAGGGGGAGATCATACAAACCCCACTCACTCTGTAGAACAGGGGGAGATCACACAAACTCCACTCACTCTGTAGAACAGGGGGAGATCACACAAACTCCACTCACTCTGTAGAACAGGGAGATCACACAAACTCCACTCACTCTGTAGAACAGGGGGAGATCATACAAACTCCACTCACTCTGTAGAACAGGGGGAGATCACACAAACTCCACTCACTCTGTAGAACAGGGGGAGATCACACAAACTCCACTCACTGTGTAGAACAGGGGGAGATCATACAAACTTCACTCACTCACTGTGTAGAACAGGGGGAGATCATACAAACTCCACTCACTCTGTAGAACAGGGGGAGATCACACAAACTCCACTCACTCTGTAGAACAGGGGGAGATCACACAAACTCCACTCACTCTGTAGAACAGGGGGAGATCACACAAACTCCACTCTGTAGAACAGGGGGAGATCACACAAACTCCACTCTGTAGAACAGGGGGAGATCACACAAACTCCACTCTGTAGAACAGGGGGAGATCACACAAACTCCACTCACTCTGTAGAACAGGGGGAGATCACACAAACTCCACTCACTCTGTAGAACAGGGGGAGATCACACAAACTCCACTCACTCTGTAGAACAGGGGGAGATCACACAAACTCCACTCTGTAGAACAGGGGGAGATCACACAAACTCCACTCTGTAGAACAGGGGGAGATCACACAAACTCCACTCACTCTGTAGAACAGGGGGAGATCACACAAACTCCACTCACTCTGTAGAACAGGGGGAGATCACACAAACTCCACTCACTCTGTAGAACAGGGGGAGATCACACAAACTCCACTCACTCTGTAGAACAGGGGGAGATCACACAAACTCCACTCACTCTGTAGAACAGGGGGAGATCACACAAACTCCACTCACTCTGTAGAACAGGGGGAGATCACACAAACTCCACTCACTCTGTAGAACAGGGGGAGATCACACAAACTCCACTCACTCTGTAGAACAGGGGGAGATCACACAAACTCCACTCTGTAGAACAGGGGGAGATCACACAAACTCCACTCTGTAGAACAGGGGGAGATCACACAAACTCCACTCTGTAGAACAGGGGGAGATCACACAAACTCCACTCACTCTGTAGAACAGGGGGAGATCACACAAACTCCACTCACTCTGTAGAACAGGGGGAGATCACACAAACTCCACTCACTCTGTAGAACAGGGGGAGATCACACAAACTCCACTCTGTAGAACAGGGGGAGATCACACAAACTCCACTCTGTAGAACAGGGGGAGATCACACAAACTCCACTCTGTAGAACAGGGGGAGATCACACAAACTCCACTCACTCTGTAGAACAGGGGGAGATCACACAAACTCCACTCACTCTGTAGAACAGGGGGAGATCACACAAACTCCACTCACTCTGTAGAACAGGGGGAGATCACACAAACTCCACTCACTCTGTAGAACAGGGGGAGATCACACAAACTCCACTCACTCTGTAGAACAGGGGGAGATCACACAAACTCCACTCACTCTGTAGAACAGGGGGAGATCACACAAACTCCACTCTGTAGAACAGGGGGAGATCACACAAACTCCACTCTGTAGAACAGGGGGAGATCACACAAACTCCACTCTGTAGAACAGGGGGAGATCACACAAACTCCAACCACTCACTCTAGTCAGGTTTCAAACCCATGCCCTGTGAAGGTTTGCAATACAGTCCACAACTCTCCGCCCATAACGATATCCCCGCTGTACCACGCCTCGATTGCGGCCGAGATATACAGATTGCCTGAACACTCACCCACCCACTCACCTCATCACTCATCCACACAATCACTGAGGAACCCACCTCATCAATTGCTCACCCAATCGCTCATTTACCTGCTCACTCACTCACCCACTCACACTCTCACCCATCCACTCACTCACTCACTCTCCCACCCAATCACCCACTCACTCGCCTAATCACTCAGTCACCCACCCGATCAATCACACACTCACCCGCTCACTCACACACTCACCCGTTCACTCACATACTCACCCGCTCACTCACCCACCCACTCATTCACCCACCAAACCACCCACTCACCTAATCACCCGCCCAATCACTCCCTCACCCACTCACCTAATCACCCACTTCCTCACCCACCCAATCACTCCCTCACCCACTCACCTAATCACCCACTTCCTCACCCACCCAATCACCCACTCACCCACCCAATCACTCACTCACCAACCCACCCAATCACCCAATCACCCACTCACCCACCCACCCAATCACCCACTCACTCACCCACCCAATCACCCACTCACCCACCCACCCAATCGCCCCACTCACCCACCCACCCAATCACCCACCCAATCACCCACTCACTCACTCACCCACTCACTCACCCACCCACTCACTCACCCACCCACCCACCCAATCACCCACTCACCCACCCAATCGCCCCACTCACCCACCCAATCACCCACCCAATCACCCACCCACTCACCCACCCACTCACTCACCCACCCAATCACCCACCCACTCACCCACCCACTCACCCACCCACCCACCCAATCACCCACCCAATCACCCACTCACTCACCCACCCACTCACTCACCCAATCACCCACTCACCCACTCACCCACCCAATCGCCCCACTCACCCACCCAATCACCCACCCAATCACCCACCCAATCACCCACCCAATCACCCACCCAATCACCCACCCACCCAATCACCCACTCACTCACCCACTCAATCACCCACTCAATCACCCACTCAATCACCCACTCACCCACCCACCCAATCACCCACTCAGCCACCCACCCACCCACCCAATCACCCACTCACTCACCCACTCAATCACCCACCCAATCACCCACCCACTCACCCACTCACTCACTCACCCACTCAATCACCCACTCACCCACCCACCCAATCACCCACTCACCCACCCACCCAATCACCCACTCACTCACCAGGTGAGTTCGAGAGCGACTCTCACAGCAGCCAGATTGACCCTCGATCAGATTCGACGCTGGAGGAAGTGGAGCTGCCTTTGAATGAGTTGCAAGCGACCCACCCTGAGTCGCAAGCGACAACTCACCCACTCGCTCACTCACCCATCTCGCTCACCCCTCTCGCTCACCCCGCTCACCCTCTCGCTCACCCCGCTCGCTCACCCCCCTCACCCTCTCGCTCACCCTCTCGCTCACCCCCCTCACCCTCTCGCTCACCCCGCTCACTCACCCCGCTCACTCACCCCGCTCAGTCACCCCGCTCACCCTCTCACTCACCCTCTCACTCACCCTCTCACTCACCCCGCTCACTCACCCTCTCACTCACCCTCTCACTCACCCTCTCACTCACCCTCTCACTCACCCTCTCACTCACTCACCCTCTCACTCACCCTCTCACTCACCCTCTCACTCACTCACCCTCTCACTCACCCTCTCACTCACCCTCTCACTCACTCACCCTCTCACTCACCCTCTCACTCACTCACCCTCTCACCCTCTCACTCACCCTCTCACTCACCCTCTCACTCACCCTCTCACTCACTCACCCTCTCACTCACCCTCTCACTCACCCTCTCACTCACCCTCTCACTCACCCTCTCACTCACTCACCCTCTCACCCTCTCACTCACCCTCTCACTCACCCTCTCACTCACCCTCTCACTCACCCGCTCACTCACCCTCTCACTCACCCTCTCACTCACCCTCTCACTCACCCTCTCACTCACCCTCTCGCGTGTCTGCGCGATCCACGTGCGAAGGCTCTACTGGGCGGTTTCCTCCGCAGCCAGCCGAGATGACACCCCCCCACCAACACCCCCCCACCCTCACACACCCCCCCACCAACACCCCCCCACCCTCACACCCCTCCCCACCAACACCCCCCCACCCTCACACACCCCCACCAACACCCCCCCACCCTCACACCCCTCCCCACCAACACCCCCCCACCCTCACACACCTCCCCACCAACACCCCCCCCACCCTCACACACCCCCCCAACAACACCCCCCCACCCTCACACCCCCCCACCCTCACACCCCCCCACCCTCACACCCCCCCACCCTCACACCCCCCCACCCTCACACCCCCCCAACAACACCCCCCCACCCTCACACCCCCCCACCCTCACACCCCCCCACCCTAACACTCACCTACCCACTACCTTCACCTCCCACGAACTCACCCACTCATTCACTTCATACTCACCAACCTCACTCACCTCACTCACCTCACCCACCTCACTCACCTCACCCACCTCACGTCCTCACCCTACGGGTCTCTGTGTGGTGAGTCTATGGGTCTCTGTGTGGTGAGTCTGTGGGTCTCTGTGTGGTGAGTCTATGGGTCTCTGTGTGATGAGTCTATGGGTCTCTGTGTGATGAGTCTATGGGTCTCTGTGTGGTGAGTCTGTGGGTCTCTGTGTGGTGAGTCTATGGGTCTCTGTGTGATGAGTCTATGGGTCTCTGTGTGATGAGTCTGTGGGTCACCGTGTGATAAGTCTATGGGTCTCTGTGTGATGAGTCTATGGGTCTCTGTGTGGTGAGTCTGTGGGTCTCTGTGTGGTGAGTCTGTGGGTCTCTGTGTGGTGAGTCTGTGGGTCTCTGTGTGAGGAGTCTGTGGGTCTCTGTGTGGTGAGTCTATGGGTCTCTGTGTGGTGAGTCTATGGGTCTCTGTGTGAGGAGTCTGTGGGTCTCTGTGTGGTGAGTCTGTGGGTCTCTGTGTGAGGAGTCTGTGGGTCTCTGTGTGGTGAGTCTGTGGGTCTCTGTGTGGTGAGTCTGTGGGTCTCTGTGTGAGGAGTCTGTGGGTCTCTGTGTGGTGAGTCTGTGGGTCTCTGTGTGATGAGTCTGTGGGTCTCTGTGTGGTGAGTCTGTGGGTCTCTGTGTAGTGGGTCTGTGGGTCTCTGTGTGATGAGTCTGTGGGTCTCTGTGTGGTGAGTCTACGGATCTCTGTGTGGTGAGTCTGTGGGTCTCTGTGTGGTGAGTCTGTGGGTCTCTGTGTGAGGAGTCTGTGGGTCTCTGTGTGGTGAGTCTGTGGGTCTCTGTGTGGTGAGTCTGTGGGTCTCTGTGTGAGGAGTCTGTGGGTCTCTGTGTGGTGAGTCTGTGGGTCTCTGTGTGATGAGTCTGTGGGTCTCTGTGTGGTGAGTCTGTGGGTCTCTGTGTAGTGGGTCTGTGGGTCTCTGTGTGATGAGTCTGTGGGTCTCTGTGTGGTGAGTCTACGGATCTCTGTGTGGTGAGTCTGTGGGTCTCTGTGTGGTGAGGCTGTGGGTCTCTGTGTGAGGAGTCTGTGGGTCTCTGTGTGGTGAGTCTGTGGGTCTCTGTGTAGTGGGTCTGTGGGTCTCTGTGTGATGAGTCTGTGGGTCTCTGTGTGGTGAGTCTACGGATCTCTGTGTGGTGAGTCTGTGGGTCTCTGTGTGGTGAGTCTATGGGTCTCTGTGTGGTGAGTCTGTGGGTCTCTGTGTAGTGGGTCTGTGGGTCTCTGTGTGGTGAGTCTGTGGGTCTCTGTGTGGTGGGTCTGTGGGTCTCTGTGTGGTGAGTCTGTGGGTCTCTGTGTGAGGAGTCTGTGGGTCTCTGTGTGGTGAGTCAATGGGTCTCTGTGTGGTGAGTCTGTGGGTCTCTGTGTAGTGGGTCTGTGGGTCTCTGTGTGATGAGTCTGTGGGTCTCTGTGTGGTGAGTCTACGGATCTCTGTGTGGTGAGTCTGTGGGTCTCTGTGTGGTGAGTCTATGGGTCTCTGTGTGGTGAGTCTGTGGGTCTCTGTGTAGTGGGTCTGTGGGTCTCTGTGTGAGGAGTCTGTGGGTCTCTGTGTGGTGAGTCTGTGGGTCTCTGTGTGGTGAGTCTGTGGGTCTCTGTGTGGTGAGTCTGTGGGTCTCTGTGTGGTGAGTCTGTGGGTCTCTGTGTGAGGAGTCTGTGGGTCTCTGTGTGGTGAGTCAGTGGGTCTCTGTGTGGTGAGTCTGTGGGTCTCTGTGTAGTGGGTCTGTGGGTCTCTGTGTGGTGAGTCTGTGGGTCTCTGTGTGGTGAGTCTACGGGTCTCTGTGTGGTGAGTCTGTGGGTCTCTGTGTGGTGAGTCTACGGGTCTCTGTGTGGTGAGTCTGTGGGTCTCTGTGTGGTGAGTCTACGGGTCTCTGTGTAGTGGGTCTGTGGGTCTCTGTGTGATGAGTCTGTGGGTCTCTGTGTGGTGAGTCTACGGATCTCTGTGTGGTGAGTCTGTGGGTCTCTGTGTGGTGAGTCTATGGGTCTCTGTGTGGTGAGTCTGTGGGTCTCTGTGTAGTGGGTCTGTGGGTCTCTGTGTGGTGAGTCTGTGGGTCTCTGTGTGGTGAGTCTGTGGGTCTCTGTGTGGTGAGTCTGTGGGTCTCTGTGTGGTGAGTCTGTGGGTCTCTGTGTGAGGAGTCTGTGGGTCTCTGTGTGGTGAGTCAGTGGGTCTCTGTGTGGTGAGTCTGTGGGTCTCTGTGTAGTGGGTCTGTGGGTCTCTGTGTGGTGAGTCTGTGGGTCTCTGTGTGGTGAGTCTACGGGTCTCTGTGTGGTGAGTCTGTGGGTCTCTGTGTGGTAAGTCTACGGGTCTCTGTGTGGTGAGTCTGTGGGTCTCTGTGTGGTGAGTCTGTGGGTTTCTGTGTGGTGAGTCTGTGGGTCTCTGTGTGATTAGTCTGTGGGTCTCTGTGTGGTGAGTCTGTGGGTCTCTGTGTGGTGAGTCTATGGGTCTCTTTGTGGTGGGTCTGTGGTTGTCTGTGTGGTGAGTCTATGGGTCTCTGTGTGGTGAGAAAGTGGGTCTCTGTGTGGTGAGTCTACGGGTCTCTGTTTGGTGAGTCTGTGGGTCTCTGTGTGGTGAGTCTGTGGGTCTCTGTGCGGTGAGTCTGTGGGTCTCTGTGCGGTGAGTCTATGGGTCTCTGTGTGGTGAGTCTGTGGGTCTCTGTGTGGTGAGTCTGTGGGTCTCTGTGTGGTAAGTCTGTGGGTCTCTGTGTTGTGAGTCTATGGGTCTCTGTGTGGTGAGTCTACGGATCTCTGTGTGTCAGTCTATGGGTCTCTGTGTGGTGAGTCTACGGGACTCTGTGTGATGAGTCTGTGGGTCTCTGTGTGGTAAGTCTGTGGGTCTCTGTGTTGTGAGTCTATGGGTCTCTGTGTGGTGAGTCTACGGATCTCTGTGTGTCAGTCTATGGGTCTCTGTGTGATGAGTCTGTGGGTCTCTGTGTGATGAGTCTATGGGTCTCTGTGTGGTGAGTCTGTGGGTCTCTGTGTGGTGAGTCTATGGGTCTCTGTGTGGTGAGTCTGTGGGTCTCTGTGTGGTGAGTCTGTCGGTCTCTGTGTGGTGAGTCTGTGGGTTTCTGTGTGATGAGTCTGTGGGTCTCTGTGTGATTAGTCTGTGGGTCTCTTTGTGGTGAGTCTGTGGGTCTCTGTGTGGTGAGTCTATGGGTCTCTTTGTGGTGGGTCTATGAGTCTCTGTGTGGTGAGTCTGTGGGTCTCTGTGTGGTGAGTCTGTGGGTGTCTGTGTGGTGAGTCTATGGGTCTCTGTGTGGTGAGTCTGTGGGTCTCTGTGTGGTGAGTCTGTGGGTCTCTGTGTGGTGAGTCTGTGGGTCTCTGTGTAGTGGGTCTGTGGGTCTCTGTGTGGTGAGTCTGTGGGTCTCTGTGTGGTGAGTCTACGGGTCTCTGTGTGGTGAGTCTGTGGGTTTCTGTGTGGTGAGTCTGTCGGTCTCTGTGTGATGAGTCTGTGGGTCTCTGTGTGATGAGTCTGTGGGTCTCTGTGTGGTGAGTCTGTGGGTCTCTGTGTGGTGAGTCTGTGGGTCTCTGTGTGGTGAGTCTGTGGGTCTCTGTGTGGTGAGTCTGTGGGTCTCTGTGTGGTGAGTCTGTGGGTCTCTGTGTGGTGAGTCTACGGGTCTCTGTGTGGTGAGTCTGTGGGTTTCTGTGTGGTGAGTCTGTGGGTCTCTGTGTGATTAGTCTGTGGGTCTCTGTGTGGTGAGTCTGTGGGTCTCTGTGTGGTGAGTCTATGGGTCTCTTTGTGGTGGGTCTATGAGTCTCTGTGTGGTGAGTCTGTGGGTTTCTTTGTGGTGAGTCTGTGGGTGTCTGTGTGGTGAGTCTATGGGTCTCTGTGTGGTGAGTCTGTGGGTCTCTGTGTGATGAGTCTGTGGGTCTCTGTGTGGTGAGTCTACGGGTCTCTGTGTGGTGAGTCTGTGGGTCTCTGTGCGGTGAGTCTGTGGGTCTCTGTATGATGAGTCTGTGGGTCTCTGTGTGGCGAGTCTGTAGGTCTCTGTGTGGTGAGTCTGTGGGTCTCTGTGTGGTGAGTCTGTGGGTCTCTGTGTGTCAGTCTATGGGTCTCTGTGTGGTAAGTCTGTGGGTCTCTGTGTGGTGAGTCTACGGGTCTCTGTGTGGTGAGTCTGTGGGTCTCTGTGTGGTGAGTCTATGGGTCTCTGTGTGGTGAGTCTGTGGGTCTCTGTGTGGTGAGTCTGTGGGTCTTTGTGTGATGAGTCTATGGGTCTCTGTGTGTGAGGCTGTGGGTCTCTGTGTGGTGAGTCTATGGGTCTCTGTGTGGTGAGTCTACGGGTCTCTGTGTCAGTCTATGGGTCTCTGTGTGGTCAGTCTACGGGTCTCTGTGTGTGAGTCTATGGGTCTCTGTGTGGTGAGTCTGTGGGTCTCTGTGTGGTGAGTCTAGGGCTCTCTGTGTGGTGAGTCTGTGGGTCTCTGTGCGGTGAGTCTGTGGGTCTCTGTATGATGAGTCTGTGGGTCTCTGTGTGGCGAGTCTGTAGGTCTCTGTGTGGTGAGTCTGTGGGTCTCTGTGTGGTGAGTCTGTGGGTCTCTGTGTGTCAGTCTATGGGTCTCTGTGTGGTAAGTCTGTGGGTCTCTGTGTGGTGAGTCTACGGGTCTCTGTGTGGTGAGTCTGTGGGTCTCTGTGTGGTGAGTCTATGGGTCTCTGTGTGGTGAGTCTGTGGGTCTCTGTGTGGTGAGTCTGTGGGTCTTTGTGTGATGAGTCTATGGGTCTCTGTGTGTGAGGCTGTGGGTCTCTGTGTGGTGAGTCTATGGGTCTCTGTGTGGTGAGTCTACGGGTCTCTGTGTGTCAGTCTATGGGTCTCTGTGTGGTCAGTCTACGGGTCTCTGTGTGTGAGTCTATGGGTCTCTGTGTGGTGAGTCTGTGGGTCTCTGTGTGGTGAGTCTGTGGGTCTCTGTGTGACGAGTCTGTGGGTCTCTGTGTGGTGAGTCTGTGGGTCTCTGTGTGGCGAGTCTGTGGGTCTCTGTGTGTGAGTCTGTGGGTCTCTGTGTGGTGAGTCTGTGGGTCTCTGTGTGGTGAGTCTATGGGTCTCTGTGTGTGAGTCTGTGGGTTTCTGTGTGGTGAGTCTGTGGGTCTCTGTGTGATGAGTCTGTGGGTCTCTGTGTGGCGAGTCTGTGGGTCTCCGTGTGGTGAGTCTGTGGGTCTCTGTGTGGTGAGTCTGTGGATCTCTGTGTGGTGAGTCTGGGGTCTTTGTGTGATGAGTCTATGGGTCTCTATGTGTGAGCCTGTGGGTCTCTGTGTGGTGAGTCTATGGGTCTCTGTGTGGTGAGTCGATGGGTCTCTGTGTGGTGAGTCTGTGGGTCTCTGTGTGATGAGTCTGTGGGTCTCTGTGTGGTGAGTCTACGGGTCTCTGTGTGGTGAGTCTGTGGGTCTCTGTGCGGTGAGTCTGTGGGTCTCTGTATGATGAGTCTGTGGGTCTCTGTGTGGCGAGTCTGTAGGTCTCTGTGTGGTGAGTCTGTGGGTCTCTGTGTGGTGAGTCTGTGGGTCTCTGTGTGTCAGTCTATGGGTCTCTGTGTGGTAAGTCTGTGGGTCTCTGTGTGGTGAGTCTACGGGTCTCTGTGTGGTGAGTCTGTGGGTCTCTGTGTGGTGAGTCTATGGGTCTCTGTGTGGTGAGTCTGTGGGTCTCTGTGTGGTGAGTCTGTGGGTCTTTGTGTGATGAGTCTATGGGTCTCTGTGTGTGAGGCTGTGGGTCTCTGTGTGGTGAGTCTATGGGTCTCTGTGTGGTGAGTCTACGGGTCTCTGTGTCAGTCTATGGGTCTCTGTGTGGTCAGTCTACGGGTCTCTGTGTGTGAGTCTATGGGTCTCTGTGTGGTGAGTCTGTGGGTCTCTGTGTGGTGAGTCTAGGGCTCTCTGTGTGGTGAGTCTGTGGGTCTCTGTGCGGTGAGTCTGTGGGTCTCTGTATGATGAGTCTGTGGGTCTCTGTGTGGCGAGTCTGTAGGTCTCTGTGTGGTGAGTCTGTGGGTCTCTGTGTGGTGAGTCTGTGGGTCTCTGTGTGTCAGTCTATGGGTCTCTGTGTGGTAAGTCTGTGGGTCTCTGTGTGGTGAGTCTACGGGTCTCTGTGTGGTGAGTCTGTGGGTCTCTGTGTGGTGAGTCTATGGGTCTCTGTGTGGTGAGTCTGTGGGTCTCTGTGTGGTGAGTCTGTGGGTCTTTGTGTGATGAGTCTATGGGTCTCTGTGTGTGAGGCTGTGGGTCTCTGTGTGGTGAGTCTATGGGTCTCTGTGTGGTGAGTCTACGGGTCTCTGTGTGTCAGTCTATGGGTCTCTGTGTGGTCAGTCTACGGGTCTCTGTGTGTGAGTCTATGGGTCTCTGTGTGGTGAGTCTGTGGGTCTCTGTGTGGTGAGTCTAGGGCTCTCTGTGTGGTGAGTCTGTGGGTCTCTGTGTGGTGAGTCTGTGGGTCTCTGTGTGACGAGTCTGTGGGTCTCTGTGTGGTGAGTCTGTGGGTCTCTGTGTGGCGAGTCTGTGGGTCTCTGTGTGTGAGTCTGTGGGTCTCTGTGTGGTGAGTCTGTGGGTCTCTGTGTGGTGAGTCTATGGGTCTCTGTGTGTGAGTCTGTGGGTTTCTGTGTGGTGAGTCTGTGGGTCTCTGTGTGATGAGTCTGTGGGTCTCTGTGTGGCGAGTCTGTGGGTCTCCGTGTGGTGAGTCTGTGGGTCTCTGTGTGGTGAGTCTGTGGATCTCTGTGTGGTGAGTCTGGGGTCTTTGTGTGATGAGTCTATGGGTCTCTATGTGTGAGCCTGTGGGTCTCTGTGTGGTGAGTCTATGGGTCTCTGTGTGGTGAGTCGATGGGTCTCTGTGTGGTGAGTCTACGGATCTCTGTGTGGTGAGTCTGTGGGTCTCTGTGTGGTGAGTCTACGGGTCTCTGTGTGGTGAGTCTGTGGGTCTCTGTGTGGTGAGTCTATGGGTCTCTGTGTGATGAGTCTGTGGGTCTCTGTGTGGCGAGTCTGTGGGTCTCTGTGTGGTGAGTCTGTGGGTCTCTGTATGGTGAGTCTGTGGGTCTTTGTGTGATGAGTCTATGGGTCTCTGTGTGTGAGGCTGTAGGTCTCTGTGTGGTGAGTCTATAGGTCTCTGTGGGGTGAGTCTACGGGTCTCTGTGTGTCAGTCTATGGGTCTCTGTGTGGTAAGTCTACGGGTCTCTGTGTGTGAGTCTATGGGTCTCTGTCTGGTGAGTCTGTGGGTCTCTGTGTGGTGAGCCTGTGGGTCTCTGTGTGGCGAGTCTTTGGGTCTCTGTGTGTGAGTCTGTGGGTCTCTGTGTGGTGAGTCTCTGGGTCTCTGTATGGTGAGTCTGTGGGTCTCTGTGTGATGAGTCTGTGGGTCTCTGTGTGGTGAGTCTACGGGTCTCTGTGTGGTGAGTCTGTGGGTCTCTGTGCGGTGAGTCTGTGGGTCTCTGTATGATGAGTCTGTGGGTCTCTGTGTGGCGAGTCTGTAGGTCTCTGTGTGGTGAGTCTGTGGGTCTCTGTGTGGTGAGTCTGTGGGTCTCTGTGTGTCAGTCTATGGGTCTCTGTGTGGTAAGTCTGTGGGTCTCTGTGTGGTGAGTCTACGGGTCTCTGTGTGGTGAGTCTGTGGGTCTCTGTGTGGTGAGTCTATGGGTCTCTGTGTGGTGAGTTTGTGGGTCTCTGTGTGGTGAGTCTGTGGGTCTTTGTGTGATGAGTCTATGGGTCTCTGTGTGTGAGGCTGTGGGTCTCTGTGTGGTGAGTCTATGGGTCTCTGTGTGGTGAGTCTACGGGTCTCTGTGTGTCAGTCTATGGGTCTCTGTGTGGTCAGTCTACGGGTCTCTGTGTGTGAGTCTATGGGTCTCTGTGTGGTGAGTTTGTGGGTCTCTGTGTGGTGAGTCTAGGGCTCTCTGTGTGGTGAGTCTGTGGGTCTCTGTGTGGTGAGTCTGTGGGTCTCTGTGTGACGAGTCTGTGGGTCTCTGTGTGGTGAGTCTGTGGGTCTCTGTGTGGCGAGTCTGTGGGTCTCTGTGTGTGAGTCTGTGGGTCTCTGTGTGGTGAGTCTGTGGGTCTCTGTGTGGTGAGTCTATGGGTCTCTGTGTGTGAGTCTGTGGGTTTCTGTGTGGTGAGTCTGTGGGTCTCTGTGTGATGAGTCTGTGGGTCTCTGTGTGGCGAGTCTGTGGGTCTCCGTGTGGTGAGTCTGTGGGTCTCTGTGTGGTGAGTCTGTGGATCTCTGTGTGGTGAGTCTGTGGGTCTCTGTGTGGTGAGTCTGTGGGTCTCTGTGTGATGAGTCTGTGGGTCTCTGTGTGGTGAGTCTACGGGTCTCTGTGTGGTGAGTCTGTGGGTCTCTGTGCGGTGAGTCTGTGGGTCTCTGTATGATGAGTCTGTGGGTCTCTGTGTGGCGAGTCTGTAGGTCTCTGTGTGGTGAGTCTGTGGGTCTCTGTGTGGTGAGTCTGTGGGTCTCTGTGTGTCAGTCTATGGGTCTCTGTGTGGTAAGTCTGTGGGTCTCTGTGTGGTGAGTCTACGGGTCTCTGTGTGGTGAGTCTGTGGGTCTCTGTGTGGTGAGTCTATGGGTCTCTGTGTGGTGAGTTTGTGGGTCTCTGTGTGGTGAGTCTGTGGGTCTTTGTGTGATGAGTCTATGGGTCTCTGTGTGTGAGGCTGTGGGTCTCTGTGTGGTGAGTCTATGGGTCTCTGTGTGTCAGTCTATGGGTCTCTGTGTGGTCAGTCTACGGGTCTCTGTGTGTGAGTCTATGGGTCTCTGTGTGGTGAGTTTGTGGGTCTCTGTGTGGTGAGTCTAGGGCTCTCTGTGTGGTGAGTCTGTGGGTCTCTGTGTGGTGAGTCTGTGGGTCTCTGTGTGACGAGTCTGTGGGTCTCTGTGTGGTGAGTCTGTGGGTCTCTGTGTGGCGAGTCTGTGGGTCTCTGTGTGTGAGTCTGTGGGTCTCTGTGTGGTGAGTCTGTGGGTCTCTGTGTGGTGAGTCTATGGGTCTCTGTGTGTGAGTCTGTGGGTTTCTGTGTGGTGAGTCTGTGGGTCTCTGTGTGATGAGTCTGTGGGTCTCTGTGTGGCGAGTCTGTGGGTCTCCGTGTGGTGAGTCTGTGGGTCTCTGTGTGGTGAGTCTGTGGATCTCTGTGTGGTGAGTCTGTGGGTCTCTGTGTGGTGAGTCTGTGGGTCTCTGTGTGATGAGTCTGTGGGTCTCTGTGTGGTGAGTCTACGGGTCTCTGTGTGGTGAGTCTGTGGGTCTCTGTGCGGTGAGTCTGTGGGTCTCTGTATGATGAGTCTGTGGGTCTCTGTGTGGCGAGTCTGTAGGTCTCTGTGTGGTGAGTCTGTGGGTCTCTGTGTGGTGAGTCTGTGGGTCTCTGTGTGTCAGTCTATGGGTCTCTGTGTGGTAAGTCTGTGGGTCTCTGTGTGGTGAGTCTACGGGTCTCTGTGTGGTGAGTCTGTGGGTCTCTGTGTGGTGAGTCTATGGGTCTCTGTGTGGTGAGTTTGTGGGTCTCTGTGTGGTGAGTCTGTGGGTCTTTGTGTGATGAGTCTATGGGTCTCTGTGTGTGAGGCTGTGGGTCTCTGTGTGGTGAGTCTATGGGTCTCTGTGTGGTGAGTCTACGGGTCTCTGTGTGTCAGTCTATGGGTCTCTGTGTGGTCAGTCTACGGGTCTCTGTGTGTGAGTCTATGGGTCTCTGTGTGGTGAGTTTGTGGGTCTCTGTGTGGTGAGTCTAGGGCTCTCTGTGTGGTGAGTCTGTGGGTCTCTGTGTGGTGAGTCTGTGGGTCTCTGTGTGACGAGTCTGTGGGTCTCTGTGTGGTGAGTCTGTGGGTCTCTGTGTGGCGAGTCTGTGGGTCTCTGTGTGTGAGTCTGTGGGTCTCTGTGTGGTGAGTCTGTGGGTCTCTGTGTGGTGAGTCTATGGGTCTCTGTGTGTGAGTCTGTGGGTTTCTGTGTGGTGAGTCTGTGGGTCTCTGTGTGATGAGTCTGTGGGTCTCTGTGTGGCGAGTCTGTGGGTCTCCGTGTGGTGAGTCTGTGGGTCTCTGTGTGGTGAGTCTGTGGATCTCTGTGTGGTGAGTCTGGGGTCTTTGTGTGATGAGTCTATGGGTCTCTATGTGTGAGGCTGTGGGTCTCTGTGTGGTGAGTCTATGGGTCTCTGTGTGGTGAGTCGATGGGTCTCTGTGTGGTGAGTCTACGGATCTCTGTGTTGCGAGTCTGTGGGTCTCTGTGTGGTGAGTCTGTGGGTCTCTGTGTGGTGAGTCTGTGGGTCTCTGTATGGTGAGTCTGTGGGTCTTTGTGTGATGAGTCTATGGGTCTCTGTGTGTGAGGCTGTAGGTCTCTGTGTGGTGAGTCTATAGGTCTCTGTGGGGTGAGTCTACGGGTCTCTGTGTGTCAGTCTATGGGTCTCTGTGTGGTAAGTCTACGGGTCTCTGTGTGTGAGTCTATGGGTCTCTGTCTGGTGAGTCTGTGGGTCTCTGTGTGGTGAGCCTGTGGGTCTCTGTGTGGCGAGTCTTTGGGTCTCTGTGTGTGAGTCTGTGGGTCTCTGTGTGATGAGTCTGTGGGTCTCTGTGTGGTGAGTCTGTGGGTCTCTGTGCGGTGAGTCTATGGGTCTCTGTGTGGTGAGTCTGTGGGTCTCTGTGTGGTGAGTCTGTGGGTCTCTGTGTGGTGAGTCTGTGGGTCTCTGTGTGATGAGTCTGTGGGTCTCTGTGTGGTGAGTCTACGGGTCTCTGTGTGGTGAGTCTCTGGGTCTCTGTGTGGTGAGTCTGTGGGTCTCTGTGTGATGAGTCTGTGGGTCTCTGTGTGGTGAGTCTGTGGGTCTCTGTGCGGTGAGTCTATGGGTCTCTGTGTGGTGAGTCTGTGGGTCTCTGTGTGGTGAGTCTGTGGGTCTCTGTGTGGTGAGTCTGTGGGTCTCTGTGTGATGAGTCTGTGGGTCTCTGTGTGGTGAGTCTACGGGTCTCTGTGTGGTGAGTCTGTGGGTCTCTGTGCGGTGAGTCTGTGGGTCTCTGTATGATGAGTCTGTGGGTCTCTGTGTGGCGAGTCTGTAGGTCTCTGTGTGGTGAGTCTGTGGGTCTCTGTGTGGTGAGTCTGTGGGTCTCTGTGTGTCAGTCTATGGGTCTCTGTGTGGTAAGTCTGTGGGTCTCTGTGTGGTGAGTCTACGGGTCTCTGTGTGGTGAGTCTGTGGGTCTCTGTATGGTGAGTCTATGGGTCTCTGTGTGGTGAGTTTGTGGGTCTCTGTGTGGTGAGTCTGTGGGTCTTTGTGTGATGAGTCTATGGGTCTCTGTGTGTGAGGCTGTGGGTCTCTGTGTGGTGAGTCTATGGGTCTCTGTGTGGTGAGTCTACGGGTCTCTGTGTGTCAGTCTATGGGTCTCTGTGTGGTCAGTCTACGGGTCTCTGTGTGTGAGTCTATGGGTCTCTGTGTGGTGAGTTTGTGGGTCTCTGTGTGGTGAGTCTAGGGCTCTCTGTGTGGTGAGTTTGTGGGTCTCTGTGTGGTGAGTCTGTGGGTCTCTGTGTGACGAGTCTGTGGGTCTCTGTGTGGTGAGTCTGTGGGTCTCTGTGTGGCGAGTCTGTGGGTCTCTGTGTGTGAGTCTGTGGGTCTCTGTGTGGTGAGTCTGTGGGTCTCTGTGTGGTGAGTCTATGGGTCTCTGTGTGTGAGTCTGTGGGTTTCTGTGTGGTGAGTCTGTGGGTCTCTGTGTGATGAGTCTGTGGGTCTCTGTGTGGCGAGTCTGTGGGTCTCCGTGTGGTGAGTCTGTGGGTCTCTGTGTGGTGAGTCTGTGGATCTCTGTGTGGTGAGTCTGGGGTCTTTGTGTGATGAGTCTATGGGTCTCTATGTGTGAGGCTGTGGGTCTCTGTGTGGTGAGTCTATGGGTCTCTGTGTGGTGAGTCGATGGGTCTCTGTGTGGTGAGTCTACGGATCTCTGTGTGGTGAGTCTGTGGGTCTCTGTGTGGTGAGTCTACGGGTCTCTGTGTGGTGAGTCTGTGGGTCTCTGTGTGGTGAGTCTATGGGTCTCTGTGTGATGAGTCTGTGGGTCTCTGTGTGGCGAGTCTGTGGGTCTCTGTGTGGTGAGTCTGTGGGTCTCTGTGTGGTGAGTCTGTGGGTCTCTGTATGGTGAGTCTGTGGGTCTTTGTGTGATGAGTCTATGGGTCTCTGTGGGGTGAGTCTACGGGTCTCTGTGTGTCAGTCTATGGGTCTCTGTGTGGTAAGTCTACGGGTCTCTGTGTGTGAGTCTATGGGTCTCTGTCTGGTGAGTCTGTGGGTCTCTGTGTGGTGAGCCTGTGGGTCTCTGTGTAGCGAGTCTTTGGGTCTCTGTGTGTGAGTCTGTGGGTCTCTGTGTGGTGAGTCTCTGGGTCTCTGTGTGGTGAGTCTGTGGGTCTCTGTGTGATGAGTCTGTGGGTCTCTGTGTGGTGAGTCTATGGGTCTCTGTGTGTGAGTCTGTGGGTCTCTGTGTGGTGAGTCTGTGGGTCTCTGTGTGGTGAGTCTGTGGGTCTCTGTGTGATGAGTCTGTGGGTCTCTGTGTGGTGAGTCTATGGGTCTCTGTGTGTGAGTCTGTGGGTCTCTGTGTGGTGAGTCTGTGGGTCTCTGTGTGGTGAGTCTGTGGGTCTCTGTGTGATGAGTCTGTGGGTCTCTGTGTGGTGAGTCTATGGGTCTCTGTGTGTGAGTCTGTGGGTCTCTGTGTGTGAGTCTGTGGGTCTCTGTGTGGTGAGTCTGTGGGTTTCTGTATGGTGAGTCTGTGGGTCTTTGTGTGATGAGTCTATGGGTCTCTGTGTGTGAGGCTGTGGGTCTCTCTGTGGTGAGTCTGTGGGTCTCTGTGTGATGAGTCTGTGGGTCTCTGTGTGTTGAGTCTATGGGTCTCTGCGTGGTAAGTCTACGGGTCTCTGTTTGTGAGTCTATGGGTCTCTGTGTCTGAGTCTGTGGGTCTCTGTGCGGTGAGTCTACGGGTCTCTGTGTGGTGAGTCTGTGGGTCTCTGTGTGGTGAGTCTGTGGGTCTCTGTGTGATGAGTCTGTGGGTCTCTGTGTGGCGAGTCTGTGGGTCTCTGTGTGGTGAGTCTGTGGGTCTCTGCGTGGTGAGTCTACGGGTCTCTGTGTGGTGAGTCTGTGGGTCTTTGTGTGATGAGTCTATGGGTCTCTGTGTGGTGAGTCTGTGGGTCTCTGTGTGGTGAGTCTATGGGTCTCTGTGTGGTGAGTCTGTGGGTCTCTGTGTGGTGAGTCAGTGGGTCTCTGTGTGATGAGTCTGTCGGTCTCTGTGTGATGAGTCTGTGGGTCTGTGTGTTGTGAGTCTGTGGGTCTCTGTGTGGTGAGTCTGTGGGTTTCTGTGTGGTGAGTCTCTGGGTCTCTGTGTAGTGGGTCTGTGGGTCTCTGTGTGGTGAGTCTGTGGGTCTCTGTGTGGTGAGTCTGTGGGTCCCTGTGTGGTGAGTCTATGGGTCTCTGTGTGGTGAGTCTGTGGGTCTCTGTGTGGTGAGTCTGTGGGTCTCTGTGTGGTGAGTCTGTGGGTCTCTGTTGGTGAGTCTGTGGGTCTTTGTGTGGTGAGTCTGTAGGTCTCTGTGTGGTGAGTCTGTGGGTCTCTGTGTGGTGAGTCTATGGGTCTCTTTGTGGTGGGTCTATGAGTCTCTGTGTGGTGAGTCTGTGGGTCTCTGTGTGGTGAGTCTGTGGGTGTCTGTGTGGTGAGTCTATGGGTCTCTGTGTGGTGAGAAAGTGGGTCTCTGTGTGGTGAGTCTACGGGTCTCTGTTTGGTGAGTCTGTGGGTCTCTGTGTGGTGAGTCTACGGGTCTCTGTGTGGTGAGTCTGTGGGTTTCTGTGTGGTGAGTCTGTCGGTCTCTGTGTGATGAGTCTGTGGGTCTCTGTGTGATGAGTCTGTGGGTCTCTGTGTGGTGAGTCTGTGGGTCTCTGTGTGGTGAGTCTGTGGGTCTCTGTGTGGTGAGTCTGTGGGTCTCTGTGTGGTGAGTCTGTGGGTCTCTGTGTGGTGAGTCTGTGGGTCTCTGTGTGGTGAGTCTACGGGTCTCTGTGTGGTGAGTCTGTGGGTTTCTGTGTGGTGAGTCTGTGGGTCTCTGTGTGATTAGTCTGTGGGTCTCTGTGTGGTGAGTCTGTGGGTCTCTGTGTGGTGAGTCTATGGGTCTCTTTGTGGTGGGTCTATGAGTCTCTGTGTGGTGAGTCTGTGGGTTTCTTTGTGGTGAGTCTGTGGGTGTCTGTGTGGTGAGTCTATGGGTCTCTGTGTGGTGAGAAAGTGGGTCTCTGTGTGGTGAGTCTACGGGTCTCTGTTTGGTGAGTCTGTAGGTCTCTGTGTGGTGAGTCTGTGGGTCTCTGTGCGGTGAGTCTGTGGGTCTCTGTGCGGTGAGTCTATGGGTCTCTGTGTGGTGAGTCTGTGGGTCTCTGTGTGGTGAGTCTGTGGGTCTCTGTGTGGTGAGTCTGTGGGTCTCTGTGTGATGAGTCTGTGGGTCTCTGTGTGGTGAGTCTACGGGTCTCTGTGTGGTGAGTCTGTGGGTCTCTGTGCGGTGAGTCTGTGGGTCTCTGTATGATGAGTCTGTGGGTCTCTGTGTGGCGAGTCTGTAGGTCTCTGTGTGGTGAGTCTGTGGGTCTCTGTGTGGTGAGTCTGTGGGTCTCTGTGTGTCAGTCTATGGGTCTCTGTGTGGTAAGTCTGTGGGTCTCTGTGTGGTGAGTCTACGGGTCTCTGTGTGGTGAGTCTGTGGGTCTCTGTGTGGTGAGTCTATGGGTCTCTGTGTGGTGAGTCTGTGGGTCTCTGTGTGGTGAGTCTGTGGGTCTTTGTGTGATGAGTCTATGGGTCTCTGTGTGTTAGGCTGTGGGTCTCTGTGTGGTGAGTCTATGGGTCTCTGTGTGGTGAGTCTACGGGTCTCTGTGTGTCAGTCTATGGGTCTCTGTGTGGTCAGTCTACGGGTCTCTGTGTGTGAGTCTATGGGTCTCTGTGTGGTGAGTCTGTGGGTCTCTGTGTGGTGAGTCTAGGGCTCTCTGTGTGGTGAGTCTGTGGGTCTCTGTGTGGTGAGTCTGTGGGTCTCTGTGTGACGAGTCTGTGGGTCTCTGTGTGGTGAGTCTGTGGGTCTCTGTGTGGCGAGTCTGTGGGTCTCTGTGTGTGAGTCTGTGGGTCTCTGTGTGGTGAGTCTGTGGGTCTCTGTGTGGTGAGTCTATGGGTCTCTGTGTGTGAGTCTGTGGGTTTCTGTGTGGTGAGTCTGTGGGTCTCTGTGTGATGAGTCTGTGGGTCTCTGTGTGGCGAGTCTGTGGGTCTCCGTGTGGTGAGTCTGTGGGTCTCTGTGTGGTGAGTCTGTGGATATCTGTGTGGTGAGTCTGGGGTCTTTGTGTGATGAGTCTATGGGTCTCTATGTGTGAGGCTGTGGGTCTCTGTGTGGTGAGTCTATGGGTCTCTGTGTGGTGAGTCGATGGGTCTCTGTGTGGTGAGTCTACGGATCTCTGTGTGGTGAGTCTGTGGGTCTCTGTGTGGTGAGTCTACGGGTCTCTGTGTGGTGAGTCTGTGGGTCTCTGTGTGGTGAGTCTATGGGTCTCTGTGATGAGTCTGTGGGTCTCTGTGTGGCGAGTCTGTGGGTCTCTGTGTGGTGAGTCTGTGGGTCTCTGTGTGGTGAGTCTGTGGGTCTCTGTATGGTGAGTCTGTGGGTCTTTGTGTGATGAGTCTATGGGTCTCTGTGTGTGAGGCTGTAGGTCTCTGTGTGGTGAGTCTATAGGTCTCTGTGGGGTGAGTCTACGGGTCTCTGTGTGTCAGTCTATGGGTCTCTGTGTGGTAAGTCTACGGGTCTCTGTGTGTGAGTCTATGGGTCTCTGTCTGGTGCGTCTGTGTGTCTCTGTGTGGTGAGCCTGTGGGTCTCTGTGTGGCGAGTCTGTGGGTCTCTGTGTGTGAGTCTGTGGGTCTCTGTGCGGTGAGTCTGTGGGTCTCTGTGCGGTGAGTCTATGGGTCTCTGTGTGGTGAGTCTGTGGGTCTCTGTGTGGTGAGTCTGTGGGTCTCTGTGTGGTGAGTCTGTGGGTCTCTGTGTGATGAGTCTGTGGGTCTCTGTGTGGTGAGTCTACGGGCCTCTGTGTGGTGAGTCTGTGGGTCTCTGTGCGGTGAGTCTGTGGGTCTCTGTATGATGAGTCTGTGGGTCTCTGTGTGGCGAGTCTGTAGGTCTCTGTGTGGTGAGTCTGTGGGTCTCTGTGTGGTGAGTCTGTGGGTCTCTGTGTGTCAGTCTATGGGTCTCTGTGTGGTAAGTCTGTGGGACTCTGTGTGGTGAGTCTACGGGTCTCTGTGTGGTGAGTCTTTGGGTCTCTGTGTGGTGAGTCTATGGGTCTCTGTGTGGTGAGTCTGTGGGTCTCTGTGTGGTGAGTCTGTGGGTCTTTGTGTGATGAGTCTATGGGTCTCTGTGTGTGAGGTTGTGGGTCTCTGTGTGGTGAGTCTATGGGTCTCTGTGTGGTGAGTCTACGGGTCTCTGTGTGTCAGTCTATGGGTCTCTGTGTGGTCAGTCTACGGGTCTCTGTGTGTGAGTCTATGGGTCTCTGTGTGGTGAGTCTGTGGGTCTCTGTGTGGTGAGTCTAGGGCTCTCTGTGTGGTGAGTCTGTGGGTCTCTGTATGGTGAGTCTGTGGGTCTCTGTGTGACGAGTCTGTGGGTCTCTGTGTGGTGAGTCTGTGGGTCTCTGTGTGTCAGTCTATGGATCTCTGTGTGGTAAGTCTGTGGGTCTCTGTGTGGTGAGTCTACGGGTCTCTGTGTGGTGAGTCTGTCGGTCTCTGTGTGGTGAGTCTATGGGTCTCTGTGTGGTGCGTCTGTGGGTCTCTGTGTGGTGAGTCTGTGGGTCTTTGTGTGATGAGTCTATGGGTCTCTGTGTGTGAGGCTGTGGGTCTCTGTGTGGTGAGTCTATGGGTCTCTGTGTGGTGAGTCTACGGGTCTCTGTGTGTCAGTCTATGGGTCTCTGTGTGGTCAGTCTACGGGTCTCTGTGTGTGAGTCTATGGGTCTCTGTGTGGTGAGTCTGTGGGTCTCTGTGTGGTGAGTCTAGGGCTCTCTGTGTGGTGAGTCTGTGGGTCTCTGTGCGGTGAGTCTGTGGGTCTCTGTATGATGAGTCTGTGGGTCTCTGTGTGGCGAGTCTGTAGGTCTCTGTGTGGTGAGTCTGTGGGTCTCTGTGTGGTGAGTCTGTGGGTCTCTGTGTGTCAGTCTATGGGTCTCTGTGTGGTAAGTCTGTGGGTCTCTGTGTGGTGAGTCTACGGGTCTCTGTGTGGTGAGTCTGTGGGTCTCTGTGTGGTGAGTCTATGGGTCTCTGTGTGGTGAGTCTGTGGGTCTCTGTGTGGTGAGTCTGTGGGTCTTTGTGTGATGAGTCTATGGGTCTCTGTGTGTGAGGCTGTGGGTCTCTGTGTGGTGAGTCTATGGGTCTCTGTGTGGTGAGTCTACGGGTCTCTGTGTGTCAGTCTATGGGTCTCTGTGTGGTCAGTCTACGGGTCTCTGTGTGTGAGTCTATGGGTCTCTGTGTGGTGAGTCTGTGGGTCTCTGTGTGGTGAGTCTAGGGCTCTCTGTGTGGTGAGTCTGTGGGTCTCTGTGTCGTGAGTCTGTGGGTCTCTGTGTGACGAGTCTGTGGGTCTCTGTGTGGTGAGTCTGTGGGTCTCTGTGTGGCGAGTCTGTGGGTCTCTGTGTGTGAGTCTGTGGGTCTCTGTGTGGTGAGTCTGTGGGTCTCTGTGTGGTGAGTCTATGGGTCTCTGTGTGTGAGTCTGTGGGTTTCTGTGTGGTGAGTCTGTGGGTCTCTGTGTGATGAGTCTGTGGGTCTCTGTGTGGCGAGTCTGTGGGTCTCCGTGTGGTGAGTCTGTGGGTCTCTGTGTGGTGAGTCTGTGGATCTCTGTGTGGTGAGTCTGGGGTCTTTGTGTGATGAGTCTATGGGTCTCTATGTGTGAGGCTGTGGGTCTCTGTGTGGTGAGTCTATGGGTCTCTGTGTGGTGAGTCGATGGGTCTCTGTGTGGTGAGTCTACGGATCTCTGTGTGGTGAGTCTGTGGGTCTCTGTGTGGTGAGTCTACGGGTCTCTGTGTGGTGAGTCTGTGGGTCTCTGTGTGATGAGTCTATGGGTCTCTGTGTGATGAGTCTGTGGGTCTCTGTGTGGCGAGTCTGTGGGTCTCTGTGTGGTGAGTCTGTGGGTCTCTGTGTGGTGAGTCTGTGGGTCTCTGTATGGTGAGTCTGTGGGTCTTTGTGTGATGAGTCTATGGGTCTCTGTGTGTGAGGCTGTAGGTCTCTGTGTGGTGAGTCTATAGGTCTCTGTGGGGTGAGTCTACGGGTCTCTGTGTGTCAGTCTATGGGTCTCTGTGTGGTAAGTCCACGGGTCTCTGTGTGTGAGTCTATGGGTCTCTGTCTGGTGAGTCTGTGGGTCTCTGTGTGGTGAGCCTGTGGGTCTCTGTGTGGCGAGTCTTTGGGTCTCTGTGTGTGAGTCTGTGGGTCTCTGTGTGGTGAGTCTACGGGTCTCTGTGTGTCAGTCTATGGGTCTCTGTGTGGTCAGTCTACGGGTCTCTGTGTGTGAGTCTATGGGTCTCTGTGTGGTGAGTCTGTGGGTCTCTGTGTGGTGAGTCTGTGGGTCTCTGTGTGACGAGTCTGTGGGTCTCTGTGTGGTGAGTCTGTGGGTCTCTGTGTGGCGAGTCTGTGGGTCTCTGTGTGTGAGTCTGTGGGTCTCTGTGTGGTGAGTCTGTGGGTCTCTGTGTGGTGAGTCTATGGGTCTCTGTGTGTGAGTCTGTGGGTTTCTGTGTGGTGAGTCTGTGGGTCTCTGTGTGATGAGTCTGTGGGTCTCTGTGTGGCGAGTCTGTGGGTCTCCGTGTGGTGAGTCTGTGGGTCTCTGTGTGGTGAGTCTGTGGATCTCTGTGTGGTGAGTCTGGGGTCTTTGTGTGATGAGTCTATGGGTCTCTATGTGTGAGCCTGTGGGTCTCTGTGTGGTGAGTCTATGGGTCTCTGTGTGGTGAGTCGATGGGTCTCTGTGTGGTGAGTCTACGGATCTCTGTGTGGTGAGTCTACGGATCTCTGTGTGGTGAGTCTGTGGGTCTCTGTGTGGTGAGTCTACGGGTCTCTGTGTGGTGAGTCTGTGGGTCTCTGTGTGGTGAGTCTATGGGTCTCTGTGTGATGAGTCTGTGGGTCTCTGTGTGGCGAGTCTGTGGGTCTCTGTGTGGTGAGTCTGTGGGTCTCTGTGTGGTGAGTCTGTGGGTCTCTGTATGGTGAGTCTGTGGGTCTTTGTGTGATGAGTCTATGGGTCTCTGTGTGTGAGGCTGTAGGTCTCTGTGTGGTGAGTCTATAGGTCTCTGTGGGGTGAGTCTACGGGTCTCTGTGTGTCAGTCTATGGGTCTCTGTGTGGTAAGTCTACGGGTCTCTGTGTGTGAGTCTATGGGTCTCTGTCTGGTGAGTCTGTGGGTCTCTGTGTGATGAGTCTGTGGGTCTCTGTGTGGTGAGTCTATGGGTCTCTGTGTGTGAGTCTGTGGGTCTCTGTGTGGTGAGTCTGTGGGTCTCTGTGTGGTGAGTCTGTGGGTCTCTGTGTGATGAGTCTGTGGGTCTCTGTGTGGTGAGTCTATGGGTCTCTGTGTGTGAGTCTCTGGGTCTCTGTGTGGTGAGTCTGTGGGTCTCTGTGTGGTGAGTCTGTGGGTCTCTGTGTGATGAGTCTGTGGGTCTCTGTGTGGTGAGTCTATGGGTCTCTGTGTGTGAGTCTGTGGGTCTCTGTGTGTGAGTCTGTGGGTCTCTGTGTGGTGAGTCTGTGGGTTTCTGTATGGTGAGTCTGTGGGTCTTTGTGTGATGAGTCTATGGGTCTCTGTGTCTGAGTCTGTGGGTCTCTGTGCGGTGAGTCTACGGGTCTCTGTGTGGTGAGTCTGTGGATCTCTGTGTGGTGAGTCTGTGCGTCTCTGTGTGATGAGTCTGTGGATCTCTGTGTGGCGAGTCTGTGGGTCTCTGTGTGGTGAGTCTGTGGGTCTCTGCGTGGTGAGTCTACGGGTCTCTGTGTGGTGAGTCTGTGGGTCTTTGTGTGATGAGTCTATGGGTCTCTGTGTGGTGAGTCTGTGGGTCTCTGTGTGGTGAGTCTATGGGTCTCTGTGTGGTGAGTCTGTGGGTCTCTGTGTGGTGAGTCAGTGGGTCTCTGTGTGATGAGTCTGTCGGTCTCTGTGTGATGAGTCTGTGGGTCTCTGTGTGATGAGTCTGTGGGTCTCTGTGTTGTGAGTCTGTGGGTCTCTGTGTGGTGAGTCTGTGGGTTTCTGTGTGGTGAGTCTGTGGGTCTCTGTGTAGTGGGTCTGTGGGTCTCTGTGTGGTGAGTCTGTGGGTCTCTGTGTGGTGAGTCTGTGGGTCCCTGTGTGGTGAGTCTATGGGTCTCTGTGTGGTGAGTCTGTGGGTCTCTGTGTGGTGAGTCTGTGGGTCTCTGTGTGGTGAGTCTGTGGGTCTCTGTTTGGTGAGTCTGTGGGTCTTTGTGTGGTGAGTCTGTGGGTCTCTGTGTGGTGAGTCTGTGGGTCTCTGTGTGGTGAGTCTATGGGTCTCTTTGTGGTGGGTCTATGAGTCTCTGTGTGGTGAGTCTGTGGGTCTCTGTGTGGTGAGTCTGTGGGTGTCTGTGTGGTGAGTCTATGGGTCTCTGTGTGGTGAGAAAGTGGGTCTCTGTGTGGTGAGTCTACGGGTCTCTGTTTGGTGAGTCTGTAGGTCTCTGTGTGGTGAGTCTGTGGGTCTCTGTGCGGTGAGTCTGTGGGTCTCTGTGCAGTGAGTCTATGGGTCTCTGTGTGGTGAGTCTGTGGGTCTCTGTGTGGTGAGTCTGTGGGTCTCTGTGTGGTAAGTCTGTGGGTCTCTGTGTTGTGAGTCTATGGGTCTCTGTGTGGTGAGTCTACGGATCTCTGTGTGTCTGTCTATGGGTCTCTGTGTGGTGAGTCTACGGGTCTCTGTGTGATGAGTCTGTGGGTCTCTGTGTGGTAAGTCTGTGGGTCTCTTTGTTGTGAGTCTATGGGTCTCTGTGTGGTGAGTCTACGGATCTCTGTGTGTCAGTCTATGGGTCTCTGTGTGGTGAGTCTATGGGTCTCTGTGTGGTGAGTCTACGGATCTCTGTGTGTCAGTCTATGGGTCTCTGTGTGGTGAGTCTATGGGTCTCTGTGTGGTGAGTCTGTGGGTCTCTGTGTGGTGAGTCAGTGGGTCTCTGTGTGATGAGTCTGTCGGTCTCCGTGTGATGAGTCTGTGGGTCTCTGTGTGATGAGTCTGTGGGTCTCTGTGTGGTGAGTCTGTGGGTCTCTGTGTGGTGAGTCTGTGGGTCTCTGTGTGGTGGGTCTGTGGGTCTCTGTGTGGTGAGTCTGTGGGTCTCTGTGTGGTGAGTCTGCGGGTCTCTGTGTGGTGAGTCTGTGGGTTTCTGTGTGGTGAGTCTGTCGGTCTCTGTGTGGTGAGTCTGTGGGTCTCTGTGTGATGAGTCTGTGGGTCTCTGTGTGGTGAGTCTGTGGGTCTCTGTGTGGTGAGTCTGTGGGTCTCTGTGTGGTGAGTCTGTGGGTCTCTGTGTGGTGAGTCTGTGGGTCTCTGTGTGGTGGGTCTGTGGGTCTCTGTGTGGTGAGTCTGTGGGTCTCTGTGTGGTGAGTCTGCGGGTCTCTGTGTGGTGAGTCTGTGGGTTTCTGTGTGGTGAGTCTGTCGGTCTCTGTGTGGTGAGTCTGTGGGTCTCTGTGTGATGAGTCTGTGGGTCTCTGTGTGGTGAGTCTGTGGGTCTCTGTGTGGTGAGTCTGTGGGTCTCTGTGTGGTGAGTCTGTGGGTCTCTGTGTGGTGAGTCTGTGGGCCTCTGTGTGGTGAGTCTGTGGGTCTCTGTGTGATTAGTCTGTGGGTCTCTGTGTGGTGAGTCTGTGGGTCTCTGTGTGGTGAGTCTGTGGGTTTCTGTGTGGTGAGTCTGTGGGTCTCTGTGTGATTAGTCTGTGGGTCTCTGTGTGGTGAGTCTGTGGGTCTCTGTGTGGTGAGTCTATGGGTCTTTTTGTGGTGGGTTTATGAGTCTCTGTGTGGTGAGAAAGTGGGTCTCTGTGTGGTGAGTCTGTGGGTCTCTGTGTCATGAGTCTATGGGTCTCTTTGTGGTGGGTTTATGAGTCTCTGTGTGGTGAGAAAGTGGGTCTCTGTGTGGTGAGTCTACGGGTCTCTGTTTGGTGAGTCTGTAGGTCTCTGTGTGGTGAGTCTGTGGGTCTCTGTGCGGTGAGTCTGTGGGTCTCTGTGCGGTGAGTCTATGGGTCTCTGTGTGGTGAGTCTGTGGGTCTCTGTGTGGTGAGTCTGTGGGTCTCTGTGTGGTGAGTCTGTGGGTCTCTGTGTGATGAGTCTGTTGGTCTCTGTGTGGTGAGTCTGTGGGTCTCTGTGTGGTGAGTCTGTGGGTCTCTGTGTGATGAGTCTGTGGGTAACCAACATCACTACCACCACCATCACCACCATCACCATCAACACCACCATCACCACCACCATCACCACCACCATCACCATCAACACTACCAGCATCACCACCACCACCATCACCACCATCACCACCACCATTACCACCATCACTACCACCATCACTACCACCATCACCACCACCATCACCACCACCATCATCATCACCACCACCATCACCACCACCATCACCACCATCACCATCAACACTACCAGCATCACCACCACCACCATCACCACCATCACCACTACCATCACCACCACCATCACCACCACCATCACCACCATCACTACCACCATCACCACCACCATCACCACCACCACCATCACCACCACCATCACCACCACCAGCATCACCACCATCACCATCAACACTACCAGCATCACCACCACCACCATCACCACCATCACTACCATCGTCACCACCATCACCATCACCACCACCACCATCACCACCATCACCACCACCATCACCACCACCATCACCACCATCACCACCACCATCACCACCATCACTACCACCATCACCACCACCACCACCATCACCACCATCACCACCACCATCACCACCATCACTACCACCATCACCACCACCATCACTACCACCACCATCACCACCATCACCACCATCACCACCACCATCATCATCACCACCACCATCACCACCATCACCACCACCATCACCACCACCATCACCACCACCACCACCATCACCACCACCACCACCACCATCACCACCACCATCACCACCACCATCACCACCATCACTACCACCATCACCACCACCATCACTACCAGCACCATCACCACCATCACCACCATCACCACCACCATCACCACCACCATCACCACCACCATCACCACCACCATCACCACCATCACCACCACCACCATCACCACCACCATCACCACCACCATCACCACCACCATCACCACCATCACCACCATCATCACCACCACCATCACCACCACCACCATTATCATCGCCATCACCCCGGCGCGCCGCCCACGCGTTAGAGGGAAGACCTCGGAATGCGAAACTCGCCTCGACACTTCCACATCGCTCCTCCTGCTCCACCTCCTCCTGCCCCACCTCCTCCTGCTCCACCTCCACCTCCTGCTCCACCTCCTCCTGCTGTTCCTCACCCCCCCCCACCTCCTCTCACTGTGAATGAGAGACTGTGAATGAGAGATTGTGAATGAGACTGTGAATGAGAGACTGTGAATGAGAGATTGTGAACGAGATTGTGAACGAGAGACTGTGAATGAGAGACTGTGAATGAGAGACTGTGAATGAGAGATTGTGAACGAGATTGTGAACGAGAGACTGTGAATGAGAGATTGTGAACGAGAGACTGTAAACGAGAGACTGTGAATGAGAGATTGTGAATGAGAGACTGTGAATGAGACTGTGAATGAGAGACTGTGAATGAGAGACTGTGAATGAGAGACTGTGAATGAGATTGTGAACGAGAGACTGTGAATGAGAGACTGTGAATGAGAGACTGTGAATGAGAGACTGTGAATGAGAGACTGTGAATGAGAGACTGTGAATGAGAGACTGTGAATGAGAGATTGTGAACGAGATTGTGAACGAGATTGTGAACGAGAGACTGTGAATGAGAGATTGTGAACGAGAGACTGTAAACGAGAGACTGTGAATGAGAGATTGTGAATGAGAGACTGTGAATGAGACTGTGAATGAGAGACTGTGAATGAGAGACTGTGAATGAGAGACTGTGAATGAGATTGTGAACGAGAGACTGTGAATGAGAGACTGTGAATGAGAGACTGTGAATGAGAGACTGTGAATGAGAGACTGTGAATGAGAGACTGTGAATGAGAGACTGTGAATGAGAGATTGTGAATGAGACTGTGAATGAGAGACTGTGAACGAGAGATTGTGAACGAGAGACTGTGAATGAGAGATTGTGAATGAGACTGTGAATGAGATTGTGAACGAGATTGTGAACGAGAGATTGTGAATGAGACTGTGAATGAGAGACTGTGAATGAGAGACTGTGAATGAGAGACTGTGAATGAGAGATTGTGAACGAGAGACTGTGAATGAGATTGTGAATGAGAGATTGTGAATGAGACTGTGAATGAGAGACTGAGTGAGAGACTGTGAATGAGATTGTGAACGAGAGACTGTGAATGAGAGACTGTGAATGAGAGACTGTGAATGAGAGACTGTGAATGAGAGAATGTGAACGAGAGACTGTGAATGAGAGATTGTGAATGAGACTGTGAATGAGACTGTGAATGAGAGACTGTGAATGAGAGACTGTGAATGAGAGACTGTGAATGAGATTGTGAATGAGAGAGTGTGAATAAGAGACTGTGAATGAGAGACTGTGAATGAGAGACTGTGAATATGAGATTGTGAACGAGATTGTGAACGAAAGACTGTGAATGAGATTGTGAATGAGAGATTGTGAATGAGACTGTGAATGCGAGACTGTGAATGAGAGACTGTGAATGAGAGACTGTGAATGAGAGACTGTGAATGAGAGATTGTGAACGAGAGATTGTGAATGAGACTGTGAATGAGAGACTGTGAATGAGAGACTGTGAATGAGACTGTGAATGAGAGACTGTGAATGAGAGACTGTGAATGAGAGACTGTGAATGAGATTGTGAACGAGAGACTGTGAATGAGAGACTGTGAATGAGAGACTGTGAATGAGAGACTGTGAATGAGAGACTGTGAATGAGAGACTGTGAATGAGAGACTGTGAATGAGAGATTGTGAATGAGACTGTGAATGAGAGACTGTGAACGAGAGATTGTGAACGAGAGACTGTGAATGAGAGATTGTGAATGAGACTGTGAATGAGATTGTGAACGAGATTGTGAACGAGAGATTGTGAATGAGACTGTGAATGAGAGACTGTGAATGAGAGACTGTGAATGAGAGACTGTGAATGAGAGACTGTGAATGAGAGACTGTGAATGAGAGACTGTGAATGAGAGATTGTGAATGAGAGACTGTGAATGAGAGACTGTGAATGGGACTGTGAATGAGATTGTGAATGAGAGACTGTGAATGAAACTGTGAATGAGACTATGAATGAGAGACTGTGAATGAGAGACTGTGAATGAGAGACTGTGAAAGAGAGACTGTGAATGAGAGAGTGTGAATGAGAGATTGTGAATGAGAGACTGTGAATGAGAGACTGTGAATGGGATTGTGAATGAGAGATTGTGAATGAGAGACTGTGAGTGGGACTGTGAATGAGATTGTGAATGAGAGACTGTGAATGAGAGACTGTGAGTGGGACTGTGAATGAGATTGTGAATGAGAGACTGTGAATGAGAGATTGTGAATGAGAAACTGTGAATGAGAGACTGTGAATGAGAGATTGTGAATGAGACTGTGAATGAGAGACTGTGAATGAAACTGTGAATGAGAGACTGTGAATGAGAGACTGAATGAGAGATTGTGAATGAGAGATTGTGAATGAGAGATTGTGAACGAGAGACTGTAAACGAGAGACTGTGAATGAGAGATTGTGAATGAGAGACTGTGAATGAGACTGTGAATGAGAGACTGTGAATGAGAGACTGTGAATGAGAGACTGTGAATGAGATTGTGAACGAGAGACTGTGAATGAGAGACTGTGAATGAGAGACTGTGAATGAGAGACTGTGAATGAGAGACTGTGAATGAGAGACTGTGAATGAGAGACTGTGAATGAGAGATTGTGAATGAGACTGTGAATGAGAGACTGTGAATGAAACTGTGAATGAGAGACTGTGAATGAGAGACTGAATGAGAGATTGTGAATGAGAGATTGTGAATGAGAGATTGTGAACGAGAGACTGTAAACGAGAGACTGTGAATGAGAGATTGTGAATGAGAGACTGTGAATGAGACTGTGAATGAGAGACTGTGAATGAGAGACTGTGAATGAGAGACTGTGAATGAGATTGTGAACGAGAGACTGTGAATGAGAGACTGTGAATGAGAGACTGTGAATGAGAGACTGTGAATGAGAGACTGTGAATGAGAGACTGTGAATGAGAGACTGTGAATGAGAGATTGTGAATGAGACTGTGAATGAGAGACTGTGAACGAGAGATTGTGAACGAGAGACTGTGAATGAGAGATTGTGAATGAGACTGTGAATGAGATTGTGAACGAGATTGTGAACGAGAGATTGTGAATGAGACTGTGAATGAGAGACTGTGAATGAGAGACTGTGAATGAGAGACTGTGAATGAGAGATTGTGAACGAGAGACTGTGAATGAGATTGTGAATGAGAGATTGTGAATGAGACTGTGAATGAGAGACTGAGTGAGAGACTGTGAATGAGATTGTGAACGAGAGACTGTGAATGAGAGACTGTGAATGAGAGACTGTGAATGAGAGACTGTGAATGAGAGAATGTGAACGAGAGACTGTGAATGAGAGATTGTGAATGAGACTGTGAATGAGACTGTGAATGAGAGACTGTGAATGAGAGACTGTGAATGAGAGACTGTGAATGAGATTGTGAATGAGAGAGTGTGAATAAGAGACTGTGAATGAGAGACTGTGAATGAGAGACTGTGAATATGAGATTGTGAACGAGATTGTGAACGAAAGACTGTGAATGAGATTGTGAATGAGAGATTGTGAATGAGACTGTGAATGCGAGACTGTGAATGAGAGACTGTGAATGAGAGACTGTGAATGAGAGACTGTGAATGAGAGATTGTGAACGAGAGATTGTGAATGAGACTGTGAATGAGAGACTGTGAATGAGAGACTGTGAATGAGACTGTGAATGAGAGACTGTGAATGAGAGACTGTGAATGAGAGACTGTGAATGAGATTGTGAACGAGAGACTGTGAATGAGAGACTGTGAATGAGAGACTGTGAATGAGAGACTGTGAATGAGAGACTGTGAATGAGAGACTGTGAATGAGAGACTGTGAATGAGAGACTGTGAATGAGAGACTGTGAATGAGAGACTGTGAATGAGATTGTGAACGAGATTGTGAACGAGAGACTGTGAATGAGACTGTGAATGAGAGACTGTGAATGAGAGACTGTGAATGAGAGACTGTGAATGAGAGATTGTGAACGAGAGACTGTGAATGAGAGACTGTGAATGAGAGACTGTGAATAAGACACTGTGAATGAGACTTTGAATGAGAGACTGTGAATGAGAGACTGTGAATGGGACTGTGAATGAGATTGTGAATGAGAGACTGTGAATGAGACTGTGAATGAGAGACTGTGAATGAGAGACTGTGAATGAGAGACTGTGAATGAGAGATTGTGAATGAGAGACTGTGAATGAGAGACTGTGAATGGGACTGTGAATGAGATTGTGAATGAGAGACTGTGAATGAAACTGTGAATGAGACTATGAATGAGAGACTGTGAATGAGAGACTGTGAATGAGAGACTGTGAAAGAGAGACTGTGAATGAGAGAGTGTGAATGAGAGATTGTGAATGAGAGACTGTGAATGAGAGACTGTGAATGGGATTGTGAATGAGAGATTGTGAATGAGAGACTGTGAGTGGGACTGTGAATGAGATTGTGAATGAGAGACTGTGAATGAGAGACTGTGAGTGGGACTGTGAATGAGATTGTGAATGAGAGACTGTGAATGAGAGATTGTGAATGAGAAACTGTGAATGAGAGACTGTGAATGAGAGATTGTGAATGAGACTGTGAATGAGAGACTGTGAATGAAACTGTGAATGAGAGACTGTGAATGAGAGACTGAATGAGAGATTGTGAATGAGAGATTGTGAATGAGAGATTGTGAACGAGAGACTGTAAACGAGAGACTGTGAATGAGAGATTGTGAATGAGAGACTGTGAATGAGACTGTGAATGAGAGACTGTGAATGAGAGACTGTGAATGAGAGACTGTGAATGAGATTGTGAACGAGAGACTGTGAATGAGAGACTGTGAATGAGAGACTGTGAATGAGAGACTGTGAATGAGAGACTGTGAATGAGAGACTGTGAATGAGAGACTGTGAATGAGAGATTGTGAATGAGACTGTGAATGAGAGACTGTGAATGAAACTGTGAATGAGAGACTGTGAATGAGAGACTGAATGAGAGATTGTGAATGAGAGATTGTGAATGAGAGATTGTGAACGAGAGACTGTAAACGAGAGACTGTGAATGAGAGATTGTGAATGAGAGACTGTGAATGAGACTGTGAATGAGAGACTGTGAATGAGAGACTGTGAATGAGAGACTGTGAATGAGATTGTGAACGAGAGACTGTGAATGAGAGACTGTGAATGAGAGACTGTGAATGAGAGACTGTGAATGAGAGACTGTGAATGAGAGACTGTGAATGAGAGACTGTGAATGAGAGATTGTGAATGAGACTGTGAATGAGAGACTGTGAACGAGAGATTGTGAACGAGAGACTGTGAATGAGAGATTGTGAATGAGACTGTGAATGAGATTGTGAACGAGATTGTGAACGAGAGATTGTGAATGAGACTGTGAATGAGAGACTGTGAATGAGAGACTGTGAATGAGAGACTGTGAATGAGAGATTGTGAACGAGAGACTGTGAATGAGATTGTGAATGAGAGATTGTGAATGAGACTGTGAATGAGAGACTGAGTGAGAGACTGTGAATGAGATTGTGAACGAGAGACTGTGAATGAGAGACTGTGAATGAGAGACTGTGAATGAGAGACTGTGAATGAGAGAATGTGAACGAGAGACTGTGAATGAGAGATTGTGAATGAGACTGTGAATGAGACTGTGAATGAGAGACTGTGAATGAGAGACTGTGAATGAGAGACTGTGAATGAGATTGTGAATGAGAGAGTGTGAATAAGAGACTGTGAATGAGAGACTGTGAATGAGAGACTGTGAATATGAGATTGTGAACGAGATTGTGAACGAAAGACTGTGAATGAGATTGTGAATGAGAGATTGTGAATGAGACTGTGAATGCGAGACTGTGAATGAGAGACTGTGAATGAGAGACTGTGAATGAGAGACTGTGAATGAGAGATTGTGAACGAGAGATTGTGAATGAGACTGTGAATGAGAGACTGTGAATGAGAGACTGTGAATGAGACTGTGAATGAGAGACTGTGAATGAGAGACTGTGAATGAGAGACTGTGAATGAGATTGTGAACGAGAGACTGTGAATGAGAGACTGTGAATGAGAGACTGTGAATGAGAGACTGTGAATGAGAGACTGTGAATGAGAGACTGTGAATGAGAGACTGTGAATGAGAGATTGTGAATGAGACTGTGAATGAGAGACTGTGAACGAGAGATTGTGAACGAGAGACTGTGAATGAGAGATTGTGAATGAGACTGTGAATGAGATTGTGAACGAGAGACTGTGAATGAGATTGTGAATGAGAGATTGTGAATGAGACTGTGAATGAGAGACTGAGTGAGAGACTGTGAATGAGATTGTGAACGAGAGACTGTGAATGAGAGATTGTGAATGAGACTGTGAATGAGACTGTGAATGAGAGACTGTGAATGAGAGACTGTGAATGAGAGACTGTGAATGAGATTGTGAATGAGAGAGTGTGAATAAGAGACTGTGAATGAGAGACTGTGAATGAGAGACTGTGAATATGAGATTGTGAACGAGATTGTGAACGAAAGACTGTGAATGAGATTGTGAATGAGAGATTGTGAATGAGACTGTGAATGCGAGACTGTGAATGAGAGACTGTGAATGAGAGACTGTGAATGAGAGACTGTGAATGAGAGATTGTGAACGAGAGATTGTGAATGAGACTGTGAATGAGAGACTGTGAATGAGCGACTGTGAATGAGAGACTGTGAATGAGAGACTGTGAATGAGAGACTGTGAATGAGAGAGTGTGAATGAGAGACTGTGAATGAGAGACTGTGAATGAGAGACTGTGAATGAGAGACTGTGAATGAGAGACTGTGAATGAGAGAGTGTGAATGAGAGACTGTGAATGAGAGACTGTGAATGAGAGACTGTGAATGAGAGATTGTGAATGAGAGACTGTGAATGAGAGACTGTGAATGAGAGATTGTGAATGAGAGACTGTGAATGAGAGACTGTGAATGAGAGATTGTGAATGAGAGATTGTGAATGAGACTGTGAATGAGATTGTGAATGAGCCTGTAAATGAGAGATTGTGAATGAGAGACTTTGAATGAGAGACTGTGAATGAGAGACTGTGAATGAGAGACTGTGAATGAGAGACTGTGAATGAGAGACTGTGAATGAGATTGTGAACGAGATTGTGAACGAGAGACTGTGAATGAGACTGTGAATGAGAGACTGTGAATGAGAGACTGTGAATGAGAGACTGTGAATGAGAGATTGTGAACGAGAGACTGTGAATGAGAGACTGTGAATGAGAGACTGTGAATAAGACACTGTGAATGAGACTTTGAATGAGAGACTGTGAATGAGAGACTGTGAATGGGACTGTGAATGAGATTGTGAATGAGAGACTGTGAATGAGACTGTGAATGAGAGACTGTGAATGAGAGACTGTGAATGAGAGACTGTGAATGAGAGATTGTGAATGAGAGACTGTGAATGAGAGACTGTGAATGGGACTGTGAATGAGATTGTGAATGAGAGACTGTGAATGAAACTGTGAATGAGACTATGAATGAGAGACTGTGAATGAGAGACTGTGAATGAGAGACTGTGAAAGAGAGACTGTGAATGAGAGAGTGTGAATGAGAGATTGTGAATGAGAGACTGTGAATGAGAGACTGTGAATGGGATTGTGAATGAGAGATTGTGAATGAGAGACTGTGAGTGGGACTGTGAATGAGATTGTGAATGAGAGACTGTGAATGAGAGACTGTGAGTGGGACTGTGAATGAGATTGTGAATGAGAGACTGTGAATGAGAGATTGTGAATGAGAAACTGTGAATGAGAGACTGTGAATGAGAGATTGTGAATGAGACTGTGAATGAGAGACTGTGAATGAAACTGTGAATGAGAGACTGTGAATGAGAGACTGAATGAGAGATTGTGAATGAGAGATTGTGAATGAGAGACTGTGAATGAGAGACTGTGAATGAGAGACTGTGAATGGGACTGTGAATGAGATTGTGAATGAGAGACTGTGAATGAGAGACTGTGAATGAGACACTGTGAATGAGACACTGTGAATGAGAGATTGTGAATGAGCCTGTAAATGAGAGATTGTGAATGAGAGACTGTGAATGAGAGATTGTGAATGAGAGACTGAATGAGAGACTGTGAATGAGAGACTGCGAATGAGAGACTGTGAGTGAGTGACTGTGAATGAGAGACTGTGAATGAGAGACTGTGAATGAGAGAGTGTGAATGAGACTGTGAATGAGACTGTGAATGAGAGACTGTGAATGAGAGACTCTGAGTGGGACTGTGAATGAGATTGTGAATGAGAGACTGTGAATGAGAGATTGTGAATGAGAAACTGTGAATGAGAGACTGTGAATGAGAGATTGTGAATGAGACTGTGAATGAGAGACTGTGAATGAAACTGTGAATGAGAGACTGTGAATGAGAGACTGAATGAGAGATTGTGAATGAGAGACTGTGAATGAGAGACTGTGAATGAGAGACTGTGAATGAGAGATTGTGAATGAGAGACTGTGAATGGGACTGTGAATGAGATTGTGAATGAGAGACTGTGAATGAAACTGTGAATGAGACTATGAATGAGAGACTGTGAATGAGAGACTGTGAATGAGAGATTGTGAATGAGACTGTGAATGAGAGACTGTGAATGAAACTGTGAATGAGAGACTGTGAATGAGAGACTGAATGAGAGATTGTGAATGAGAGACTGTGAATGAGAGACTGTGAATGAGAGACTGTGAATGAGAGACTGTGAATGGGACTGTGAATGAGATTGTGAATGAGAGACTGTGAATGAAACTGTGAATGAGACTATGAATGAGAGACTGTGAATGAGAGACTGTGAATGAGAGACTGTGAAAGAGAGACTGTGAATGAGAGACTGTGAATGGGATTGTGAATGAGAGATTGTGAATGAGAGACTGTGAGTGGGACTGTGAATGAGATTGTGAATGAGAGACTGTGAATGAGAGACTGTGAGTGGGACTGTGAATGAGAGACTGTGAATGAGAGACTGTGAGTGGGACTGTGAATGAGATTGTGAATGAGAGACTGTGAATGAGAGATTGTGAATGAGAAACTGTGAATGAGAGACTGTGAATGAGAGATTGTGAATGAGACTGTGAATGAGAGACTGTGAATGAGACACTGTGAATGAGACACTGTGAATGAGAGATTGTGAATGAGCCTGTAAATGAGAGATTGTGAATGAGAGGCTGTGAATGAGAGACTGTGAATGAGAGACTGCGAATGAGAGACTGTGAATGAGAGATTGTGAATGAGAGACTGTGAATGAGAGAGTGTGAATGAGAGACTGTGAATGAGAGACTGTGAATGAGAGATTGTGAATGAGAGAGTGTGAATGAGACTGTGAATGAGACTGTGAATGAGAGACTGCGAATGAGAGATTTTGAATGAGAGATTGTGAATGAGAGATTGTGAATGAGACTGTGAATGAGAGACTGTGAATGAGAGACTCTGAATGAGAGACTGTGAATGAGAGACTGTGAATGAGAGACTGTGAATGAGATTGTGAATGAGAGACTGTGAATGGGACTGTGAATGAGATTGTGAATGAGAGACTGTGAATGAGAGACTGTGAATGAGATTGTGAACGAGAGACTGTGAATGAGAAAATGTGAATGAGAGATTGTGAATGAAAGACTGTGAATGAGAGACTGTGAATGAGAGACTGTGAATGAGAGACTGTGAATGAGAGACTGTGAATGAGAGATTGTGAATGAGACTGTGAATGAGAGACTGTGAATGGGACTGTGAATGAGATTGTGAATGAGAGACTGTCAATGAGAGACTGTGAATGAGATTGTGAATGAGAAACTGTGAATGAGAGACTGTGAATGAGATTGTGAACGAGAGACTGTGAATGAGAGATTGTGAATGAGAGATTGTGAATGAGACTGTGAATGAGAGGCTGTGAATGAGAGAGTGTGAATGAGAGATTGTGAATGAGACTGTGAATGAGAGACTGTGAATGAGATTGTGAACGAGAGACTGTGAATGAGAAAATGTGAATGAGAGATTGTGAATGAGAGACTGTGAATGAGAGATTGTGAATGAGACTGTGAATGAGAGACTGTGAATGAGAGATTGTGAATGAGACTGTGAATGAGACTGTGAATGAGAGACTGTGAATGAGAGACTGTGAATGAGAGATTGTGAATGAAACTGTGAAAGAGAGACTGTGAATGAGAGACTGTGAATGAGAGACTGTGAATGAGAGACTGTGAATGAGAGACTGAATGAGAGATTGTGAATGAGACTGTGAATGAGAGATTGTGAATGAGAGACTGTGAATGAGAGACTGTGAATGAGAGACTGTGAATGAGAGACTGTGATTGAGAGACTGTGAATGAGAGACTGTGAATGAGAGACTGTGAATGGGACTGTGAATGAGATTGTGAATGAGAGACTGTGAATGAGAGACTGTGAATGAGATTGTGAATGAGAGACTGTGAATGAGAGACTGTGAATGAGATTGTGAATGAGAGAGTGTGAATGAGAGACTGTGAATGAGATTGTGAACGAGAGACTGTGAATGAGAGATTGTGAATGAGACTGTGAATGAGAGAGTGTGAATGAGAGATTGTGAATGAGACTGTGAATGAGAGACTGTGAACGAGAGACTGTGAATGAGAGTGTGAATGAGAGAGTGTGAATGAGAGATTGTGAATGAGAGAGTGTGAATAAGAGACTGTGAATGAGAGACTGTGAATGGGAGACTGTGAATGAGAGATTGTGAATGAGAAATTGTGAATGAGAGATTGTGAATTGGAGATTGTGAATGAGACTGTGAATGAGAGAGTGTGAATGAGAGAGTGTGAATGAGAGAGTGTGAATGAGAGTGTGAATGAGAGAGTGTGAATGAGAGAGTGTGAATGAGAGAGTGTGAATGAGAGAGTGTAAATGAGACTGTGAATGAGAGAGTGTGAATGAGAGAGTGTAAATGAGACTGTGAATGAGAGAGTGTGAATGAGAGACTGTGAATGAGAGAGTGTGAATGAGAGAGTGTGAATGAGAGAGTGTGAATGAGAGAATGTGAATGAGAGAGTGTGAATGAGAGAGTGTGAATGAGAGAGTGTGAATGAGAGAGTGTGAATGAGAGAGTGTGAATGAGAGAGTGTGAATGAGACTGTGAATGAGAGAGTGTGAATGAGAGACTGTGAATGAGAGACTGTGAATGAGAGAGTGTGAATGAGAGAGTGTGAATGAGAGAGTGTGAATGAGAGAGTGTGAATGAGAGAGTGTGAATGAGAGAGTGTGAATGAGAGAGTGTAAATGAGACTGTGAATGAGAGAGTGTGAATGAGAGAGTGTAAATGAGACTGTGAATGAGAGAGTGTGAATGAGAGAGTGTGAATGAGAGAGTGTGAATGAGAGAGTGTGAATGAGAGACTGTGAATGAGAGAGTGTGAATGAGAGAGTGTGAATGAGAGAGTGTGAATGAGAGATTGTGAATGAGAGAGTGTGAATGAGAGAGTGTGAATGAGAGAGTGTGAATGAGAGAGTGTGAATGAGAGAGTGTGAATGAGAGAGTGTGAATGAGAGAGTGTGAATGAGAGACTGTGAATGAGAGAGTGTGAATGAGAGAGTGTGAATGAGAGATTGTGAATGAGAGACTGTGAATGAGAGACTGTGAATGAGAGACTGTGAATGAGACTGTGAATGAGAGAGTGTGAATGAGAGAGTGTGAATGAGAGAGTGTGAATGAGAGAGTGTGAATGAGAGAGTGTGAATGAGAGAGTGTGAATGAGAGAGTGTGAATGAGAGAGTGTGAATGAGAGATTGTGAATGAGAGAGTGTGAATGAGAGAGTGTGGATGAGAGAGTGTGAATGAGAGAGTGTGAATGAGAGAGTGTGAATGAGAGTGTGTGAATGAGAGAGTGTGAATGAGAGAGTGTGGATGAGAGAGTGTGAATGAGAGAGTGTGAATGAGAGAGTGTGAATGAGAGAGTGTGAATGAGAGAGTGTGAATGAGAGAGTGTGAATGAGAGAGTGTGAATGAGAGAGTGTGAATGAGAGATTGTGAATGAGAGACTGTGAATGAGAGAGTGTGAATGAGAGAGTGTGAATGAGAGAGTGTGAATGAGAGAGTGTGAATGAGAGAGTGTGAATGAGAGAGTGTGAATGAGAGAGTGTGAATGAGAGATTGTGAATGAGAGACTGTGAATGAGAGAGTGCTAGAGGGGAGTCAGGCCGGTGGGCCGTGCCTGGTGGGGCTCTTGCGAGGAGGGAGCGAGGCAGGTCCGGACTGGACCCATCCCGTGGCCAAGTGACGAATCCCTCCCTCCCTCCCTTGGGGGGTGGGGGCTCTGAGTGGTGGAACTCGCTGAGCCACTGACTCATCATCATCCCACTCTGAATCAGATTATGTATTTATGCTAGAGGCGAGATGTTCACTCCCTCGCCTGGTACACAGGAGGTCGTGGATTCCATCCCGACCCTGACGATGCCCGCTGCTGCTGCTGCAGTATATGTGGAGTCTGCGTCTCTCTCTCATCATCACGGTGGCTATGAGATGTTGACTACCTCGCCTGGTACGCAGGAGGTCGTGGGTTCCATCCCGACCCTGACGATGCCTGCTGCTGCTGCTGTATATTTGTAGTTTGTGTGTCTCTCTCATCATCATCATCACAGTGACTATGAGATGTTGACTACCTCGCTAGGTACACAGGAAGTCGTGGGTTCCATCCCAACCCTGACGACGCCTGCTGCTGCTACTGCTGCTGTATATTTGTAGTTTGTGTGTCTCTCTCATCATCATCTTCACGGTGGCTATGAGAGGTTGACTACCTCGCCTGGTACACAGGAGGTCGTGGGTTCCATCCCGACCCTGACGATGTCCGCTGCTGCTGCTGCAGTATATGTGGAGTCTGCGTCTCTCTCTCATCATCAGGGTGGCTATGAGATGTTGACTACCTCGCCTGGTACGCAGGAGGTCGTGGGTTCCATCCCGACCCTGACGATGCCCGCTGCTGCTGCTGTGTATTTGGAGTCTGCGGCGTCTCTCTCTCCACGTGGAGGAGTGGATTCTTCTCCGGGTGCTCCCGGGTTTTCCCCTCCACATGAACAATCAACATCGCTGTGCGTTCGGAGGATTTGGCTGCTGTTCTACATTACCACGTGATGATGATGGTGGTGGTGGTGGTGATGATGAAGCCACCACCACGTGGTTTGAGCTGCTATCATTGGTGATGGCCAGGGGTGTAGATTTTGAACAGTGGGGCATTGCACCCACACCCACTGACTCACCCACTGACTCACCCACCTGTTCATCCACTCTCCCACTCACTTACACACCCACCCACTCGCTCACCCACCACCCACTCACACATTCGCCCACTTACGCACCCACTCACCAACTCATTCACTCAACCACCTATTCACCCACTCACACACCCCCTCCCTCACCCACTTCCGCATCCACTCAATCACCCACTCACTCACCCACTCACCCACCCACCCACTCACCCACCCACCCACCTACTCACTTACTCACCCACCCACCCATTCATCCACTCACTCACCTCCTCATCCACTCACCCACTCACTCATCCACCCACCCACTCACCCACCCACTCACCCACTCACTCATCCACCCACCCACTCACCCACCCACTCACCCACCCACCCACTCACCCACCCACCCACCTACTCACTTACTCACCCACCCACCCATTCATCCACTCACTCACCTCCTCATCCACTCACCCACTCACTCATCCACCCACCCACTCACCCACCCACTCACCCACTCACTCACCCACCCACTCACCCACCCACCCACTCACCCACCCACTCACCCACCCACCCACTCACCCACCCACTCACTCACTCACCCACCCACCCACTCACCCACCCACCCACTCACCCACCCACCTACTCACTTACTCACCCACCCACCCATTCATCCGCTCACTCACCTCCTCATCCACTCACCCACTCACTCATCCACCCACCCACTCACCCACCCACTCACCCACTCACTCATCCACCCACCCACTCACCCACCCACTCACCCACCCACCCACCTACTCACTTACTCACCCACCCATTCATCCACTCACTCACCTCCTCATCCACTCACCCACTCACTCATCCACCCACCCACTCACCCACCCACTCACCCACCCACTCACCCACTCACTCATCCACCCACCCACTCACCCACCCACTCACCCACCCACTCACCCACCCACCCACTCACCCACTCACCCACCCACTCACCCACCCACTCACCCACCCACTCACCCACCCACTCACCCACCCACTCACCCACTCACCCACCCACTCACCCACCCACCCACGGTGGACTTCAATCCGTCCGCTGTGCTCTCCCCAGAGCGGCGTCTCTCCGATCTCCGACCTGCACCTCGCCTCTTATCTGAGCGAGATAGCGAGATAGGACAGGACGCCCTACCGCCATGGAGCGTCCCTCCACAGACACGTGCGCTGTCTTTCCGTCGATTTACTTGAACACATCCCACAGCCACACGCGATCACGCCAGCGCCATTGACTCGATGGAAGCCAAGTCTCTGGGCTGGTTTCGACATACTGCGTCTCATCAGCGGTCACCACGATTGTTGGTGGTTGAGCTGTTACACCACACCCACACAAATAACTTAGCTTGGCAAACGCATCATCTCTCCCCGTGTGTGTTCTGTGTCGGTATCCCACCTCGACCAGATCACTCGCTCGCCCGCCAAGTCAACAGACGAGCAGGAAGTTAAGCAAGAGGTTGGGATTTCTTTCGCCACCGATAGCATCCATAATACAGGTTTTTTTTCGCGTGTTTTCACTTAGATCGCGAAAAATATATAAATGGGTCTTCCATAATACAGGTTTTTTTTCGCGTGTTTTCACTTAGATCGCGAAAAATATATAAATGGGTCTTCCATAATACAGGTTTTTTTTGGGGGGGGGAGGTTAGGTAAAAATATAAATGTTGTGTCCTTAAACCCGCCACCACCAAGTGCTTTAAAACCATCTTTTTGTTTTAGATGTGTGGATGACGCTTGGGTTGTCTGGCCACGTGGTACAGACACACACTCAATTCATTTTTAAATCATCTCAATGCGCAAAACCCGGCCATCCAGTTCGCCATGGGACTCGAGGTGAACAACGCACTCCCCTTCCTGGAGAACTCGCTTGCACGCGGTCAAAATGGTTAAATAAGCAATATTAATTTGTTTTAAACACGCTTTTAATTAAATGTACCGTACTAGTACTGTAAGAACTCATTCCACGCCTCCAGGAAGTGGCCCCGAAGCTTGCCACGACGTAAGGGGGGCCCGTGAACAATTACAGGCAACGTCGGTGGACAATGAGACCCAAGGCTGAACATCGCCTCTCCATACACACACACACACGGCAAAGTTGTGATTGTGTGTGTCTGTTGAAAATGGTTAGCGTACTTCCCGACATGCAACTAAGTTGGAATTTGCCACGTGGGTACTTTCCAGACTGTACACCATGCACACATTTTAAAAATACACTTTTTATTTGGGGGGGGGCGGGGGGGGCTCAATAATGAATATTTTATCTGCACGGCAAGTGAGCTGTGACGTCAAATGTGTCACGTGACCCGCGCACGTGGAAGCGTAACGCATTGTAGTGTAGTGGTTAGCGCGCTGTGTGTGTGTGCGTCTGTGTGTATCTGTGTGTGTGTCTGTGTGTGTATCTGTGTGTGTCTGTGTGTGTGTGCGTCTGTGTGTGTGTCTGTGTGTGTGTGGGGGGAGCGGTAGTGTAGTGGTTAGCGCGCTGTGTATCTGTGTGTGTCTGTGTCTCTGTGTGGGGGGAGCGGTGGTGCAGCGGTTAGCGCTACGCCGCGCTACGAACCCGGCGACCCGAGTTCGAGTCCCGCTCACGGCCACCACCGGTGACGATTATTTGTACCGATCCTGGGCCTCCCCTAGGTCGACTCAGCATCAAACGAGCAACTGCTGTGGTGTGTGAACATCGCCACTGGGTGGGTGTGGTGAATCCAAGTCCCGGGCGAAGCCGAGTACTACAGCTAGCAACACGTAAAAAATAATATTTAACAATATATATTTTTTTTATTTTAATGATAAAATATAGTATTGTCATCAGTATGCCATAAGTATACCAAGTTTTCAGTCGATACCACATTGAGAAGCGGGTTAAAATTGAGCTACAACATTCGAGGCTCCAACAGCGGCAACAGACAGGGCGAGCGAGTGAAATGGAAGTGTGTAATAACAACGCACCCCCAATGCCTATCTGAATGCACATTCGCAGCATCATCATCATCATCCAGCACAGAAATCCTCTCTCATCAAGACGCTCACACATCGGGCAAAAGCAGTGGCAGATGTTGAAAGTCAACAGAGAGCGATGAAACAATGTTCAAGAAGCAATAATGCCCAAATTCACAGAGCACTGAATGCCAAACCAAGACCGGAACAACACCACTGCTGAAAGCGATCGGATTTTATAATCAAAACAATTGAAATACAAACATCTCGGCCGTTAAATGAGGCCGTGTTTTGCAAAACCATTAGAGCGAGATTTGGTACGGTACACAACATTCAAAAAACTAGTTTTCTTGTAACCAAAGGTGAATTACCGAAGTTATCAACAACAGGAGGTGCATATCGGATCAATTGCTGATGCGGTAAATGTTCCATCGGACAGGCGGAGACGTAACATCAGCGTAAGACTTGAAGAACGCTCAGAACTCAGCCGTCAGCAGAGGCAAAACGCGTGCCTTGCCAACGAGGACATTCAATTGATGTTTGATACCATCCAAGTGTCCAAGCGGAACGATTTATTACTGGCCAAGACTGGTTCGAGAATCCGTCGAAATTGAGGAAGAATTCAAATCATTTCAAACCGCTGTGATAGGCTACAGACTCGGCGCAGCGTGGGATCGTTTCATGAAGTAACGAACAACACGCACATTGCAATTCCTGATAGGTGAGACACATGCTAAGTGGCCGATGACTGATCTATTACGTAAACGCTCAGAGCCACCTCGCCTCTGGTCTCTGCACCTGATGACACCGCACGTGGTGAGAGGGCCTCACGCGTCTGGCAAATCGCCTGACTATGCTGATCGATGTCATTAACCAGCGGAATGTCGTTCCTACTCAGATTGTAGTAAGATGTTGTGGATTCACTCTTCAAACGCGCACACAACGGTGGGCTGAAGCCGTGAACTATTTTCTCTTTTCTTCTTTGGTTCTTTCGGTAAAGTCACGTAGAATGAGAATAAAATAATAAATTGATAAAATAAAATAACACAATAATATTCTCACGACGTTTCGGCCACAACACAAGCGGCCTTCATCAGGTGAAGGGAGCGAGACTGTCTGGTAGGACAGCGCTGGAGTGAGAGAGCCACGTTCAGATCTACGTGACTTTATCGAAAGAACCAAAGAAGATGAATCATTGCAGTCACGAAAGCTTTAAATCGAAATTTAACCGCCTCTACGGGGAGGGATTCCACACATCCTTAAGATCATTCAACAGACTTCGGGATAAGAAGGCTCAACTAATCGAGTCTCTCACCTTTCTGAAGAGATGCCGCGACTCTAAGGCTCTTTGTTCCTCTCACACAGCTTAAAAGCCGTGATCTGAACGTGGCTCTCTCACTCCAGCGCTGTCCTACCAGACAGTCTCGCTCCCTTCACCTGATGAAGGCCGCTTGTGTTGTGGCCGAAACGTCGTGAGAATATTATTGTGTTATTTTATTTTATCAATTTATTATTTTATTCTCATTCTACGTGACTTTACCGAAAGAACCAAAGAAGATGAATCATTGCAGTCACGAAAGCTTTAAATCGAAATTTATTTTCTCTTTTGTCAACGTGGTTTGAGAAATGTGACCGTCACGTCAAAATGCGCAACTTTAAATCAGTTTCAGTTTTATTTATGTTGGGTATAGAGCCCCGTGAGCCATTCGGCTCTTGAATCGGGTGCAACCACAACAGACTAAAACAACAGAAACACGAACAATAAAAAAAAACATCTTAAAGTGACTTTGTGTTGACTGTGCAAACAGAAAATCCATGGAAAAAAAAACATCAAAAATATTCCTGAAGAAAGCATCGTACACCAACGCTGTGTGGAAAAACTCCCAGTGGGATGCAAGTCAACCAACAACAACAACAACAACCACAAGACAACTTAGATTAAGGCCATCAGTCTAACTCCGTACTACAACAAAACAAACATGGCCAACCCAAAAAACGTTTTCGAAATCACCAAAAAATAAAGCCATAAATGCAACGTAACAGTGATCATTGGGACTGTGACCGAACTTTTTTTACAATAAACTACATAAATAACATGTAACACCAAACCCTAGAGCCATAGCTGGCTGAATGAGTCACTCCACAAACAACAGGAGCATCAGTCGGAGTATCAAATTTTTCAATGCACCTTTAAGATCACAGCACGCTAAATCAAAACACAGATAATACTTTGCAGCGTCGTCCTGAGCCAAAACATTTTATTTTATTTTAGGCCACTGAATAGCAGTGGCAGCTAGGGGTGTACAACTCCTCTAGAGCAGTTTTGAGAGAAGATCTCATCGTTAGCGATTCAAGTTGCAGTTTATTGGCAATAGCATTCCAGACCCTGGGGGCATCAATAGCAAAGGCCCTTCCTCCGGTTTTTGTACGGCAATAGGGAATAAATATAGACGACACGTTCTGCTTAATTAAATAGACTTTACATTTAGATTTAAAGCTTTCGTGACTGCAGTAATTAATATTCTTAGCTCTTTCGGTAAAGTCACGTTGAAGGGAAACAATTAAATAATAAAATATATAAAACAATAAAAAATTCTCACGACCATAACACAAACGGTCATCATCAGGTGATGATGACCGTGTTATGGTTTTATCTATTTTTTTATTATTTTATTGTTTCTCTTCAACGTGACTTTACCGAAAGCGCTAAGAATATAAATAGAATTTGTAATAAATGTGTTCCCCTACAACATCAGAGTGTAAGCGCCACATTAAAAACGCAACTACAGTGACACCGATAGTTTAAAGCGATTTCAAGCACGTTTTTTTTTTAAATTGGAGGTGGGGGGCGGAGCTTCGTGACGTCACATTTGAGGGGTGTGGGGGGGGGTCAAAAATCCTCCAAAATCGCGTGACGTCATTTATGGGCGGCCCCAAACCCACTACTACTACCGCTACAACATTGGTGCTCGGATTGTAAACGTCGCTTCAGGTGGTGAGATGGAGCCACTAAGGAGCAGCAGACACCGAAATCCTTCCACGGTTCACAGGGACCTTGCCATGTCCGCCGCATGGAAAAGGTCCCCGAACGAAACGTCGTGGCCTCGAGTACTTCGCCACGCCTCGTAGGCCCACGCAAACGCATCGAGAGACATTTGTAAAGCATCCCATCGTCATCATGGTCATCATCACCATCATCATCATTAACATCATCATCATCATGGTCATCATCATCATCATTAACATCATCATCATCGTCATCATCGTCATCATGGTCATGGTCATGATCATCATCATTAACATCATCATCATCGTCATCATGGTCATCATCATCATCACCATCATCATCGTCATCATGGTCATCATCATCGTCATCATGGTCATCATCACCATCATCATCATTAACATCATCGTCATCATGGTCATCATCACCATCATCATGGTCATCATCATGGTCATCATCATCATCGTCATCATGGTCATCATCACCATCATCATCATCATCGTCATCATGGTCATCATCATCGTCATCATGGTCATCATCATCATCGTCATCATGGTCATCATCACCATCATCGTCATCATGGTCATCATCATCGTCATGGTCATGATCATCATCATCATCGTCATCATGGTCATCATCATCGTCATTAACATCATCACCATCATCATCACCATCATCACCATTATCATCATCATCATCGTCATGGTCATGATCATCAACATCACCATCATCATCGTCATCATGGTCATCATCATCATCGTCATTAACATCATCACCATCATCATCACCATCATCACCATCATCATCATCGTCATGGTCATGATCATCACCATCATCATCGTCATGGTCATGATCATCAACATCACCATCATCATCGTCATCATGGTCATCATCATCACCATCATCATCATCACCATCATCACCATCATCATCATCGTCATCATGGTCATCATCATCACGATCACGCTCATCATCATGATCGTCATCATGATCATATCAGCACCATCATCACGACCATCATCACCATGATCGTCATCATGATCATCATCATGACCGTGATGATGATCATCATCATGATCGTGATCATCATCATCATGATTATCATCATCATGATCGTGATGATGATCATCATCATCATGATCGTCATCAGGCCGCGTGTTTCTTTTTGCTTTCTTACGACACATGGTTGTTGTTGTTTGTTGTTGTTGGTTGTTGTCTTTGGTTGTTGTTGTTTGTTGTTGTTGTTTGTTGTTTGTTGTTGTTGGTTGTTGTTTTTGGTTGTTGTTGTTTGTTGTTGTTGGTTGTTTGTTGATTGTTGTTTGTTGTTGTTGTTGTCGCCGCTGCTGCCGCTATCACGCCACCAAATCTCGCGCGCCGGGGTGGGGGGGGGGGGTCACCGTCAGTCCGCACGACCCCCTCAGACCCCACACAGCGGTCACACATTCCACTCCGCCTACACACTAACCACTCGGTGTGTACGTGTGTCTGTGTGTGTGTGTGTGTCTGTGTGTGTCTGTGTGTGTGTCTGTGTGTGTGTGTGTGTCTGTGTGTGTGTGTCTGTGTGTGTGTCTGTGTGTGTGTGTGTCTGTGTGTGTGTCTGTGTGTGTCTCAGTGTGTGTGTGTCTGTGTGTCTGTGTGTCTGTGTGTGTGTCTGTGTGTCTCAGTGTGTGTGTGTGTGTGTGTCTGTGTGTGTGTGTCTGTGTGTGTGTGTCTGTGTGTGTGTGTCTGTGTGTGTGTCTGTGTGTGTGTCTGTGTGTGTCTCAGTGTGTGTGTGTCTGTGTGTGTGTCTGTGTGTCTGTGTGTCTGTGTGTCTGTGTGTGTGTCTGTGTGTGTCAGTGTGTGTCTGTGTGTGTGTCTGTGTGTGTGTCTGTGTGTGTCAGTGTGTGTCTGTGTGTGTGTCTGTGTGTGTGTCTGTGTGTGTCAGTGTGTGTCTGTGTGTGTCTGTGTGTATGTGTCTGTGTGTCTGTGTGTCTGTGTGTGTCTGTGTGTCTGTGTGTGTGTCTGTGTGTGTGTGTGTCTGTGTGTGTGTGTGTCTCTGTGTGTGTGTGTCTGTGTGTGTGTCTGTGTGTGTGTCTGTGTGTCAGTGTGTGTGTCAGTGTGTCTGTGTGTGTGTCAGTGTGTCTGTGTGTGTGTGTCTGTGTGTGTCTGTGTGTCAGTGTGTGTGTCAGTGTGTCTGTGTGTCAGTGTGTGTGTCAGTGTGTGTGTCAGTGTGTCTGTGTGTGTGTCTGTGTGTGTGTGTCTGTGTGTGTGTGTCTGTGTGTGTGTGTCTGTGTGTGTGTCTGTGTGTATGTGTCTGTGTGTATGTGTGTGTCTGTGTGTCTGTGTGTCTGTGTGTGTGTCTGTGTGTGTGTGTCTGTGTGTGTCTGTGTGTGCGTCGTCCGGCAAAACAACCCCCTACCTCCTCGCGGTGCCGGACGGGCAACTCTGTCGTGGACAGCGCTGTGGGGGGAGATCCAATTTTGATTGGCTCCTCCCCTCATGGCATATGTGTCCACCACAGGGGCTAAACGGGGGCTCTGGACGGGTGCGAGGGGCTGGTAACCCCTCCACCTTCAATTAATTACCACGAAACCACGAATTAAACTGAAATATGTAACAACTAAGCTTGTACCGGAGGCCCCGGGGGGCCAGGCGTCTATGACGTCTCCTGGCCAAACCCCAATTGGCGGAGCCAGGAGATTGAATACCTACCCTCGGGGCTACTCCAGAAACAACGAAAAGCCACTACGGGTGGCCACGTGGAATGTTCGAACGCTCACTGCAGAGGAGAGGCTGCCACTCCTCTGTCGGGAGCTGGACCGGTACCGCCTGGATCTATGCGGCATTCAGGAGGTCCGGTGGACCGGCTCTGGCTCCTGCCACCATGAGGGGTGGACAGTCCTTTACTCGGGGCAGCAGACTGCCAAACAACAGGGTGTGGGTCTTCTTTTGAACAAAAGAATGAAGGGGGCGTGGGAGCGTGGCGGTGAGGTGTGGGAAGCTGTAAGCCCCAGGCTACTTTGGGCTCGCCTTCCCATCAACCGGAGGCGAGGAATGGTGGTCGTGGTTACTTATGCCCCCACCGAAGATGAACATCCGTGGAGGGATGCAGGCAAAGCCGATGAGTCAGATGCCTTCTATGACCTCCTGTCACAGGTGCTGGCTAAAGTGGCCCCTCGGGATAGAGTCATCATGTTGGGTGACTTCAATGCCCGAGTTGGTCATGATACTGGCACCTGGTCTGGAGTGATTGGAGGGCATGGGCCAGATCAGCTCAATAACAACGGTAGGAGGCTGCTAGATTGTTGTGCAGCCCATGGGCTTGTAATTACCAACACGCTGTTCCGGCATCGGCGCATCCACACAACATCATGGATGCATGCCGGGTCCAAGCAAGAACATCTGCTGGACTACATAGTGACGGACCAGCGAATGCGAGCCCATGTCCTTGACACCAGGACCTACCGTGGAGCTGATCTGCCTTCTGACCATCGACTAGTCATCTGTAAGATGCGCCTGCCATTCTTCCACTCCGGTGGTGGGTGTACACCCAGGACCCCATTCCAACCTAAAGTGGCCTGGTCTCAGTTATCTGATGAAAGTTGCAAGCGAGAATTTCATCATCGCTTGCGGCTGGGATTGGCATCGTCCCCGACTCCTCCGGATGTCGAGGGTAAATGGGCGAGGTTTAGGACTGTGACTCATGCAGCTGCAATGGCTGCTTTGGGTACGCGGTCCAGACCTCCCCAGACACCCTGGATGACAGAGGAGTTGTTCAGGATGGTTGAGAAAAAGCGACAGGCCCACTGTCATCGGCTACAGAATCCCACGTCAGAGAATGAGAAGGCTTACCGCAGCCTTCGCTCGGAGGTTCGGAGAGCCGTGAGGCGCTGCAAGGATGGGTGGTGGTCGCGGGTTGCTGAGGAGATGGAGTCTGCCTCAGTGGCCCGTGATCACAAATCTCTATTTAACTCCATCAAAAAAGTAACCTGCAGCGCCACACCTATTACCATCATTAGGGGAAAAAACGGTGATCCAATTTCCGACCCCCAGGAACAGGTTCGCAGATTTGCTGAGCATTTCTGTGAGGTCCTGGGGGAGGGAAAATCCCTCAGCCAGGAAAACATCGTGGCACAAAGTGAGGATGACCCTGCTGAGGCTGCGGTGCCTCAAATATTGGATGAAGTCACCCCCTGTGAGTGGCTGGCTGAGGTGCCATCTGCTGAGGAAGTATTGAAGGCGATCCGGAGTCTGAGACCAGGAAAGGCAGCGGGCAGAGATGATCTCCCAAGCGAAATGCTGAGGGAGGGTGGCGTTTGTGCACAGACTGCCCTATATGACATCATAACAACAGTCTGGACCACTGGACGGGTTCCGCAGGATTGGAAGGATGCCCTGGTGGTCCCCCTTTTTAAGAAGGGGGACCGCACAGACTGTAACAACTACAGGGGCATCTCACTCCTCAGTGTGCCGGGAAAGGTCCTGGCAAGGATTATTCAGCATCGCCTTGCCAGGCATGCTGAGGAGAGGCTTGCGGAGCCCCAATGCGGTTTCAGGAAAGGGCGGTCCTGCACAGATGCCATATTTTCTGTCCGTCTGCTACAGCAGAGGTGTAGGGAATTCCAACAAGACCTACATCTCTGCTTTATTGACCTGGTCAAGGCCTATGATACCATCAGTAGGCCTGGGCTCTGGGTCGTTCTTCGTGCTTTTGGAGTACCTGACCCTCTGCTCACGATCATTAAGGACCTTCATGATGGTGAGCGGGCCCGGGTAAAACTACGTGGCCGGGAGTCAGAGCCATTCCCTGTACACCTTGGGGTGCGACAGGGATGTCCTCTGGCTCCCACATTATTTAACATCTATTTTGACCACGTAGTTCGTGAAGCCTTCATTAGCTGTACCGGGGGAATCTCCATATGGTACAGATATAATGGGAGGCTAATCGATGCCCGGGTGCGGTCAAGGGATGGCTCCCTATTGCTCAACCACGTTATGTATGCTGATGACTTGGTAATAGCTGCTCAGTCAGAGGAGGAGTTGGAGACGCTGCTGCTGAGACTGGAGCGTGCCACTAAGAGGTGGGGCCTTACCATCAGCCCCACCAAAACTAAGCACCTGCCTGGGTATTTTGTACCATCGGACACTCCACCCCCACAACTCCCAATCGGTGATGGGGCAGTTGTGGAGAGAGTGGAGAGTTTCCCATACCTGGGCAGTGTGCTTATGACTGGCTCCAGTTTAACAGCAGAGGTCTCACTCCGAATCAGTCGAGCGGCAATATCTTTTCATCGGTTGCGTAACGCTGTGTGGAAGCTACCTGGTCTGTCGCTCCGCACTAAGCTTCAGGTCTTCTCGGCCACGGTCATTCCCTCCCTTCTCTACGCTTGCGAAACGTGGACCCCCCTAATGGAACATCTTCGCCGGTTAGAAACATTTAGGCTGGCCTGCCTACGATCCATCCTGGGTTTAACCAGACTGGATTGTGTGAGGAGCTCACAAATCCTTGAAAGATCTGGGCAGGGTCCCATCGGTGAGCTCCTCCGGCAGGCAAGGCTGCGATGGCTGGGTCATGTAGCCCGCATGCCCAGCCACCGCATGCCGAAACAGCTTTTGTTTGGTCGGATTGAGGGGGCTAAGCGGGCGCGGCACGGGCTAGAGAAGAGATGGAGTGATGTGGTACAGGAGGACGTGGAGCTGAGTGGACTTGCCGATGACTGGTACCAGCGGTGTCAAGATCGGCCTCTGTGGAGGAGGCTCGTGAAGGATGCTACTGGGCAGTTGGAGGCAGTCGCCCTCCAACAACAACGGAGGGCGGAGGAGCGACGCTCACAACAGCGAGCGGAGCGCCGGGTGGCTAAAGCACAGCAGGTTGGCACAGTAGGGGGCACAGGTGGTGCATCAGCCAGTCATCTCAGTCAGTCGACCCGTGGCACCTGGGTCTGCCCCGTGACCACCTGCCAGCGGGCGTTCGACACTTCACGTGGCCTCAGGGTGCACATAGCCTGGCACAAGCGTCGTGGTGACGTCACCGCCACTTAGTGGCGAATGGCGGTTGTTGTGTTGTTGTGTGTGCGTCTATGGGGAGCGGTGGTGTGGCGGTTAGCGCTACGCTGCGCTATGAACCTGGCGACCCGGGTTCGATTCCCGCTCACGGCCAACACCGGTGACGATTATCTGAACGGGTCCCGGGCCTCCCCTAGGTCGACTCAGCCTCAAATGAGTACCTGGTACGGTGTGTAGTAAACATTGCCACTAGGGAGACAAAGGCGGTCGGGCGTGGTGCTGGCCACCCACCCCCTCGTGTACCGTTCCGGCCTTCATAGGTGCTCGCTAACAGCACTTGCCCCTACAGTCTGTTAAGGCTATATGGGGGATCTTTGTCTTTGTAGGTGTGTCTGTGTGTCTGTGTGTGTGTCTGTGTGTGTGAGTGGCAGTGTAGTGGTTAGCGCTATTTTGCGACGTGGAGCTGAGTGGACTTGCCGATGAGCGGTACCAGCGGTGTCAAGATCGTGAAGGACGCTGCTACTACTGGGCAGTGCCAGGCTAGGTGCACCTTGAGGCTACTGGGCAGTGCCAGGCTAGGTGCACCTTGAGGCTACTGGGGTCAGTGCCAGGCTAGGTGCACCTTGAGGCTACTGTTTGTGTTGTTGTTAGTGTTGTTGTTAGTGTTGTTGTTAGTGTTGTTAGTGTTGTTGTTAGTGTTGTTGTTAGTGTTGTTGTTAGTGTTGTTGTTTGTGTTGTTGTTTGTGTTGTCGTTAGTGTTGTCGTTAGTGTTGTTGTTTGTGTTGTTGTTGTTAGTGTTGTTGTTAGTGTTGTTGTTAGTGTTGTTGTTAGTGTTGTTAGTGTTGTTGTTAGTGTTGTTGTTTGTGTTGTTGTTTGTGTTGTTGTTAGTGTTGTTGTTAGTGTTGTTGTTAGTGTTGTTGTTTGTGTTGTTAGTGTTGTTGTTTGTGTTGTTGTTAGTGTTGTTGTTTGTGTTGTTGTTAGTGTTGTTGTTTGTGTTGTTGTTAGTGTTGTTGTTAGTGTTGTTTGTGTTGTTGTTAGTGTTGTTGTTAGTGTTGTTGTTAGTGTTGTTGTTAGTGTTGTTGTTAGTGTTGTTGTTAGTGTTGTTGTTAGTGTTGTTGTTAGTGTTGTTGTTAGTGTTGTTGTTAGTGTTGTTAGTGTTTTTGTTTGTGTTGTTGTTAGTGTTGTTGTTAGTGTTTGTGTTGTTGTTAGTGTTGTTTGTGTTGTTGTTTGTGTTGTTGTTTGTGTTGTTGTTAGTGTTGTTAGTGTTGTTGTTAGTGTTGTTGTTTGTGTTGTTGTTAGTGTTGTTGTTAGTGTTGTTTGTGTTGTTAGTGTTGTTGTTAGTGTTGTTGTTAGTGTTGTTGTTAGTGTTGTTGTTAGTGTTGTTGCTGTTGCTGTGTGTGTGCTAGTGCAGTGGTTAGCGCTACGTTGCACAGCGAACCCGGCGACCCCAGTTCGATTCCCGCTCGCGGCAGCCACCAACACCACCAGTGACGATCTCTGAACCGGTCCTAGACCTCCCCTAGGTCGACTCAGCCTCAACTGAGTACCTGGTGTAGCGGTGTGTAGTAAACATCGCCACTGGGGAGACAAAGGCGGCCGGGCGTGGTGCTGGCCACCCACCCCCTCGTGTGCCACAGTGCCGGTAGCCTTCACAGCTGCTGCTCGCTAACAGCACTTGCCCCCACAGCCTGCTAGAGGCTACACGGGGGACCTTTGTCTGTGTGTCTATAGGTGCTACTCGCTACTCACAGCACTTGCCCCCACAGCCTGTTAGAGGCTACACGGGAGACCTTTGTCTGAGGAATCCGATGAGCTATAAAGCTCTTTTTCACAGATGTCCAGTAGTGGTCATGGTGATCAGAACGTGTCAACAACAACAACAAACACGATAGCAGTGCACAGTACAGACGAGGTAAACAAATCACTGAAAGAACTCACGACCTCCTGTGTACCAGGCGAGGTAGTCAACATCTCATAGCCAGCGTGATGATGATGATGAGAGACACACAAACTACAAATATACAGCAGCAGCAGGCATCGTCAGGGTCGGGATGGAACCCACGACCTCCTGTATACCAGGCGATGTAGTCAACATCTCATAGCCACCGTGATGATGATGCGAGAGAGACACAAACTACAAATCTACAGCAGCAGCAGCAGGCATCGTCAGGGTCGGGATGGAACTCACGACCTCCTGTGTACCAGGCGAGGTAGTCAACATCTCATAGCCACCGTGGTGATGATGATGAGAGAGTGACACACAAACTACAAATCTACAGCAGCAGCAGCAGGCATCGTCAGGGTCGGGATGGAACCCACGACCTCCTGTATACCAGGCGAGGTAGTCAACATCTCATAGCGAGCGTGACGCCCTTTAAATAAATAACGTGTAAGTTCATAACGCTTGCCGTGCGTGTGTGCACGCGTATTTGGCACACACACACACACGTGTACACACACACACGTGTACACACACACACGTGTACACACACACACGTGTACACACACACACACACGTGTACGCACACATGTATATACACACGTGTACACACACACACGTGCCACACACGTGCCACACACGTGTACACACACACACGTGTACACACACGTACACACACGTGTACACACACACACGTACACACGTGTACACACACGTGTACACACACACACACGTGTCACACATATACACACGTGTACACACAAACACATGTATACACAGACAATCACGTGTACACACACACACGTGTACACACAAACACGTGTACACACACGTACACACGTGTACACACACGTACACACGTGTACACACACAGACAAACACGTGTACACACACACGTGTACACACACACACAAACAGACACGTGTACACACACGTACACACGTGCACACACACACAAACACGTGTACACACACGTACACACGTGTACACACACGTACACACGTGTACACACAGACAAACACGTGTACACACACGTACACACGTGTACACACACAGACAAACACGTGTACACACACACACGTGTACACATAAACACGTGCACACACACGTACACACGTGTACACACACGTACACAGTGTACACACATAGACAAACACGTGTACACGCACACACGTGTACACACAAACACGTGTACACACACGTACACACGTGTACACACACACGTGCACACACAGACAAACACGTGTACACACACACACACGTGTACACACAAACACGTGTACACACACGTACACACGTGTACACACACGTAGAGACGTGTACACAGACACACACAAACACGTGTACACACACGCACGTGTACACACAACACACGTATACACACACGTACACACGTGTACACACACACGTAAACACGTGTACACACAGACAAACACGTGTACACACACGTACACACGTGTACACACACAGACAAACACGTGTACACACACGTGTACACACAGACACGTGTACACACACGTGTTTCATACAAACACGTGAGCGATAGTGTAGTGGTTAGCGCTACGCTGCGCTATGAACTCGGCGACCCGGGTTCGATTCCCACTCACGGCCAACACCAGTGACGATTATCTGAACCGGTCCCGGGCCTCCCCTAGGTCGACTCAGCCTCAAATGAGTACCTGGTGCGGTGTGTAAACATCGCCACTAGGGAGACAAAGGCGGTCGGGCGTGGTGCTGGCCACCCACCCCCTCGTGTACCGTTCCGGCCTTCATAGGTGCTCGCTAACAGCACTTGCCCCTACAGTCTGTTACAGGCTATATGGGGGATCTTTGTTGATCTTTGTGTTTGTGTACACGTGTGTGTGTACACGTGTGTGTGTGTACACGTGTGTGTGTACACGTGTGTGTGTGCACGTGTGTGTGTACACGTGTGTGCACGTGTGTGTGTGCACGTGTGTGTGTGCACGTGTGTGTGTGCACGTGTGTGTGCACGTGTGTGTGTGCACGTGTGTGTGTGCACGTGTGTGTACACGTGTGTGTGTGTACACGTGTGTGTACACGTGTGTGTACACGTGTGTGTGTGTACACGTGTGTGTGTGTACACGTGTGTACACGTATGTGTGTGTACACGTGTGTACACGTGTGTGTGTGTACACGTGTGTGTGTGTACACGTGTGTACACACACATACGTGTACACACACACACAAACACCTGCTTGTACACGTGTGTGTGTGTGTGGAGGGCGCCTGTGCTCCCAACCCGGCGACCCGAGTTCGATTCCCGCTCACAGCCACCACCGCCAGTGACGATTATCTGAACCGGTCCTGGGCCTCCCCTAGGTCGACTCAGCCTCAAATGAGTACCTGGTGTAGCGGTGTGTAGTGAACATCGCTAGCACTGGGGAGACAAAGGCGGCCGGGCATGGTGCTGGCCACCCACCCCCCTCGTGTGCCACAGTGCCGGTAGCCTTCACAGGTGCTGCTCGCTAACAGCACTTGCCCCTACAGCCTGTTAGAGGCCACACGGGGGATCTTTGTCTTTGTACGTGCTTCCTGTGACGATAAACCATCATCACCATCATCACGTCATCACATACACCATCATCATATCATGACATACACTATCATCACCATCATCACATACACCATCATCACATACACCATCATCACATCATCACATACACCATCATCACATCATCACATACACCATCATCACCATCATCACATAAACGATCATCACATCATCACATACACCATCATCACATCATCACATACACCATCATGACCATCATCACATACACCATCACATCAAGGAGCTACAAACCATCATCACATCATGTGATGTGATGATAAACCACCATCAACCATCATCACATCACAAAATCATCACAAAATCAGTGCGTGAGTGAGTGGGTGAATGAATGAGTGAGTTGGTGAGTGGGTGAGTGAGTGGGTGAGTGGGTGAGTGAGTGAGTGGGTGAGTGAGTGAGTGGGTGAGTGAGTGAGTGGGTGAATGAGTGAGTGAGTGGGTGAGTGAGTGAGTGAGTTTATGAGTGAGTTGGTGAGTGAGTGGGTGAGTGAGTGAGTGAGTGGTGAGTGAGTGGGTCAGTGAGTGGTGAGTGAGTGGGTGGTGAGTGAGTGGTGAGTGGGTGAGTGAGTGGTGAGTGAGTGGGTGAGTTATTATTGCCAGGCCCTGAATCGCCAGAACAACCACAACCTGTATTGAGACTGGAGGGAATCCGAAGAGCTATGAAGCTTTTTGTGACAGTCGTCCAGTGAGACAACTGACTCGACCCCCCCCTTGACCCCCACCCTCGACCCCCCCTCAACCCCCACCCTCGACCCCCCCCTCGACCCACCCCGCGACCCCACCCCGCGTGTCACGTGATGCGGTGTTCACACCACGCGTGTTTTCCACTGAATGGAGGCGCCGCTGTGAATCGCGTGGGCGAGGGTCACGTGGTGGGGGTGAAGTGGGCGAGGCGCCCCCCCCCCCACGACCCCTCCCCTACACCCCCCCCCACCCCCACACTCTCTCCCCCTCACTCTCTCCCCATCACTCTCTCCCCATCACTCCCCATCACTCTCTCCCCATCACTCTCCCCATCACTCTCCCCCATCACTTCTCTCCCCATCACTCTCCCCATCTCTCTCTCCCATCACTCTCCCCCATCAACTCTCTCCCCCATCACTCTCTCCCATCACTCTCTCCCCATCACTCCTCCCCATCACTCTCCCCATCACTCTCTCCCCATCACTCTCCCCCATCACTCTCTCCCCATCACTCTCTCCCCATCACTCTCTCCCCATCACTCTCTCTCCCCATCACTCTCTCCCCATCACTCTCCCCATCACTCTCTCCCCATCACTCTCCCCATCACTCTCTCCCCATCACTCTCTCCCCATCACTCTCCCCATCACTCTCTCCCCATCACTCTCCCCCATCACTCTCTCCCCCATCACTCTCTCCCCCATCACTCTCTCCCCATCACTCTCCCCATCACTCTCCCCCCATCACTCTCTCCCCATCACTCTCTCCCCCATCACTATCTCCCCCATCACTCTCCCCCATTACTCTCTCCCCCATCACTCTCTCCCTCTCTCCCTCATCACTCTCCCCCATCACTCTCTCCCCATAACTCTCTCCCCATCGCTCTCTCCCCATCACTCTCTCCCCCATCACTCTCTCCCCCATCACTCTCTCCCCCATCACTCTCTGCCCATCACTCTCTCCCCCATCACTCTCTCCCATCACTGTCTCCCCATCACTCTCTCCCCCATCACTCTCTCCCCATCACTCTCTCCCCATCACTATCTCCCCCATCACTCTCTCCCCCATCACTCTCTCCCCCATCACTCTCTCCCCCATCACTCTCTCCCCCATCACTCTCTGCCCATCACTCTCTCCCCCATCACTCTCTCCCATCACTGTCTCCCCATCACTCTCTCCCCATCACTCTCTCCCCCATCACTCTCTCCCCCATCACTCTCCCCCATCACTCTCTCCCTCTCTCCCCCATCACTCTCTCCCCATCACTCTCTCCCCCATCACTCTCCCCCATCACTCTCTCCCTCTCTCCCCCATCACTCTCTCCCCCATCACTCTCTCCCCATCACTCTCTCCCCCATTACTCTCTCACCCATCACTCTCTCACCATCACTCTCTCCCCATCACCCCCCTCACTCTCTCCCCATCACTCTCTCCCCCATCACTCTCTCCCCATCACTCTCTCCCCATCACTCTCTCCCCCATCACTCTCTCCCCATCACTCTCTCCCCATCACTCTCTCCCCCATCACTCTCTCCCCATCACTCTCCTCCCCCATCACTCTCTCCCCCATCACTCTCTCCCTCTCTCCCCCATCACTCTCCCCCATCACTCTCTCCCTCTCTCCCCCATCACTCTCTCCCCCATCACTTTCTCCCCCATCACTCTCCCCCATCACTCTCTCCCTCTCTCCCCCATCACTCTCTCCCCATCACTCTCTCCCCATCACTCTCTCCCCCATTACTCTCTCACACATCACTCTCTCACCATCACTCTCTCCCCCATCACCCCCCTCACTCTCTCCCCATCACTCTCTCCCCCATCACTCTCTCCCCATCACTCTCTCCCCCATCACTCTCTCCCCATCACTCTCTCCCCCATCACTCTCTCCCTCTCTCCCCCATCACTCTCTCCCCATCACTCTCTCCCCCATCACTCTCTCCCCCATCACTCTCTCCCCATCACTCTCTCCCCCATCACTCTCCTCCCCATCACTCTCTCCCCCATCACTCTCTCCCCATCACTCCCTCCCCCATCACTCTCTCCCTCTCTCCCCCATCACTCTCTCCCCCATCACTCTCTCCCCATCACTCTCTCCCCCATCACTCTCTCCCCCATCACTCTCTGCCCATCACTCTCTCCCCATCACTCTCTCCCATCACTGTCTCCCCATCACTCTCTCCCCATCACTCTCTCCCCCATCACTCTCTCCCCATCACTCTCTCCCCCATCACTCTCCCCCATCACTCTCCCCCATCACTCTCTCCCCATCACTCTCTCCCCATCACTCTCTCCCCCATCACACTCCCATCACTCTCTCCCCCATCACTCTCTCCCCATCACTCTCTCCCCCATCACTCTCTCCCCATCACTCTCTCCCTCTCTCCCCCATCACTCTTTCCCCATCACTCTCTCCCCCATCACTCTCTCCCCATCACTCTCTCCCCCATCACTCTCTCCCCCATCACTCTCTCCCCATCACTCTCTCCCCATCACTCTCTCCCCCATGACTCTCTCCCCCATCACTCTCTCCCCCATCACTCTCTCCCATCACTCTCTCCCTCTCTCCCCCATCACTCTCTCCCCATCACTCTCTCCCCATCACTCTCTCCCCCATCACTCCCATCACTCTCTCCCCCATCACTCTCTCCCCCATTATTCTCTCCCCCATCACTCTCCCCCATCACTCTCTCCCCCATCACTCTCTCCCCCATCACTCTCTCCCCCATCACTCTCTCCACCATTACTCTCTCCCCCATCACTCTCTCCCCATCACTCTCTCACCCATCACTCCCATCACTCTCTCCCCCATCACTCTCTCCCCATCACTCTCTCCCCCATCACTCTCTCCCCATCACTCTCTCCCTCTCTCCCCCATGACTCTCTCCCCATCACTCTCTCCCCCATCACTCTCTCCCCATCACTCTCTCCCCCATCACTCTCTCCCCCATCACTCTCTCCCCATTACTCTCTCCCCATCACTCTCTCCCCCATCACTCTCTCCCCCATCACTCTCTCCCCCATCACTCTCTCCCATCACTCTCTCCCTCTCTCCCCCATCACTCTCTCCCCATCACTCTCTCCCTCTCTCCCCCATCACTCTCTCCCCCATCACTCTCTCCCCATCACTCTCTCCCCCATCACTCTCTCCCCCATCACTCTCTGCCCATCACTCTCTCCCCCATCACTATCTCCCATCACTGTCTCCCCATCACTCTCTCCCCCATCACTCTCTCCCCCATCACTCTCTCCATCTCTCCCCCATCACTCTCTCCCCCATTACTCTCTCCTCCATCACTCTCTCCCCATCACTCTCTCCCCCATCACTCTCTCCCCATCACTCTCTCCCCATC